>NW_027328811.1:170288-226069 GCF_048564905.1 Vicugna pacos | reverse complement strand
AGATTTGATGCCGGAACAGTTCCACCAAAAGAAATCCCTTTGCCGTAATATCTTTTGAGGAAAATATTATTCTTTAAGGCTCTAACAGTAAATCGTAGAAGAAAGCATGGAACATTTCTTGTAGTTAATACATGTTCATGCGAAAAGAAATGATATTTTCATTAAACAATGTTGATTTTAATAACTTTTACAAATGTGAACATTATTATTCATAATTTAAGTAACCAGATAAAACCACAGTTATTTATTATGAAGATTGAAAACTATTTACACGGTCTCTTAATTAGAAGTAGCTTTATTAGAAGACTGAAGGGTATTTAAAAGATGGAAAAATACCCATGATGACACCATCATTTTTATTAACTAAATATCAAGAATTGTGCAGGGATAAGATTTAACCCTCTGCAAACTGCCAAGTTAGCATGAGGTAGTTTGTGGATGCTGCCAGAGGACAGGACACTCCCCCAGGATCAGAGACAAAGGACTCCCTGCCAGCACAGAAGGCAGCCTGTGGTTCAAGTTCATATTGGTTCCTGAGTTCCTTTCCTATTGCTGTTGTAACAAAGGACCACAGACTCAGTGGCTTAAAGCAATACACATTCATCTTCTCACTGTTCTAGGGTGCAGTAGTGCAAAGTCAATGTCAGTGGGCTAAAACCAAGGAGTGGCCAAGGCTAAGTTTCACACCTAGGCTCTTGGGAGGGATTCATCATCCTACCTTTCCCAGCTTGCAGAGGTGCTCACACTCCTTGGCCCAGGGCCCTGTGTCACTGTGACCTCTGCTGCCACTTTACATCTCTGTCTCTGACTATATAGATATAGAGGAAGAGTCTTCTACATCTGGTATGGACCCTTTTTCCTACATGGACATTGTATCCTTATTTATGTGCAGATGAAAACCCCTTCCCTCCAGGGTGCGGTGGCATCAGCTCACAAGATGACCACTCTGGGCTTTAAGTGTCCTCTTTGTATTGTCATCAGGGAACTTCTCTTTCCATAGTTAGCTCTGTGTTACTTTGTTGTTATATTTTACCCAGAATTACTGAAAGTTTTACTTAAAAGGGATCCTAATTAGCTCTGTTTACCTGTTTCCAGAGCTGAAAGCTTCAGTTCTAGAGTATCAGTTTGATTTTTCCTAAAAATACATTCCAGTATATTTCTCTGGTGAAAGTCTCTACCCTGTTATCTATTCTCCCATCATTTCCTTATTTTCTTGAATATATTAAAAGTATTTTATAGCCTTTATTGGTAACTCTGATGCCTACATCACCTGGGGTTTGCATCCTTTGTCTAATGCTCCTTATTCTCATGTTATCTGTCATATAGTCTGGACATGTTGCATGTCTAGAAATTCTTTATTACATGGCAGACATTGCAAATGAAAAATCCATGTTATCTTCTGTGAGAGCTTTTCTACCTTCCCGTTAGGCAGACAGTGTGAGGGACTGATCATGTCACTCCAATCAGGCGCTGAGGTGGATCAGGACTAAAGTGCCTTTTTTCTTAAAACAGCTTTGAGGTATACTTGGCAAAATAATTTTCACACGTTTAAAGTGTACAGCTTAATATGTTTTGACGTAAGAATATCCCCAAGGAACCATGACCACACTCAAGACAGTGAACATACCCATCACCCACAAAGCTTCTCTCCTGACTTTTGTTGTCCCTCCCTCCCTCCCCGTCTCTTCCCCTGGGAACCATTGATCTGCTTTCTATCACAACATATTGGTTTGCATTTTCAAGATCCTTATATGAATGGATTCATGCAGTATCTACTCTATGTTGTCTGACTTCTTTCATTCAGTGTAATTATTTTGAGAATCATCTGTGTTGCTGTATTAATAGCTTATTTGTCTTATAGTAGAGTATTGTTTAGTGCTGAGTTTTTACTGAAGAGTTTATTGTGAGCAGTGTTTGTATAGACCATCATTTCTTTCTGCATTTACTTCTTGATGGATGCATGGGTTATTTACAACTTGTGCTATTATAAATAAAATAGCAGTGAATATTTGGTTATAAGTCTTTGTATGGACATATGCTTTTCCTTTCTAAAGCACCAGATGAGGAATGTCTGGATTATATGGTACATAGGTGTTTACCTTTTTAAAAGAATCTGTTAAAGACTTTTCCAAAATGGTTGTACTATTGTAAATTCCTCGTGGTGTGTATCAGTTCTGGTTGCTCTACTTCCTTGCCAGCACCTTGTAAGGTCAGTCTTTCTAACTGTATTCATTCTAGTATGTATGTGAACTAGTATCTCACTGTGGTTTTTAAAAGTATTTCTCTAATGACTAATGACACCTTTAATCAGCATCTTTTCATATGCTTATTATCCATCTGGATATCTTTACTGAAGTGTGTTTTCTGGCCTCATTCATTCAGGTGTTTGAATTATTATTGAATTTTGAGACCTCTTTATTCTGGATCAGATACAAAGAGAGACCTTTATCAGATATATGATCTGCAAATAGCTTCTGTCTATGGCTTGTCTTTTCATTTGCTTAGCAGTGTTTAGAAGAGCATTGAAGAGTCTTCATGTTCATAAAGTTCACTCTATCAGTTTCTTTTTAAAATAGATGATACTTTTGGTGTCATAGCAAAGAAAAATTTGCCAAACCCAAGGCCATAAAGCTTAAGCCTATGCTTGTTCTCCTAGCTGTTTTATAGTTTTAGATTTCCTATTAAGATCTATGATCCATTTTGAGGTAAATTTTGTATATTTTGTGAGGTGTGAATCAAAGTTCATTTTTTTTTTTTGCGTATCACTATCTAATTGTTCCAGCACTACATGCTGAAAAGATCCTTTCTCCACAGCATCCTTTTTGAGAATCAATTGTCTGTATAAGTCTTGGTTTAGTTCTGAACATTCTATTGTGTTCCATTATTCTATTTTCCTGTTTTACACCAACACCATAATTTCTGATTACTGTAGCTTTATAAAAAAAAAGTTTGAAAATCAGATAGTGCAAGTCTTCCAACATTGTTTTTCTTGTTCAAAGTTGTTTTGGATTTTTGGGATCCTTTGAATTTTTATATGAATTATAGAATAAGTTTTTAAATTCCTTACATCCTGTTCTGCCAAAATTCCACCCATGTCTTTGGCCGTCTCCAGAGCCACATTTTCTGAAGAAGTCTCTCTAGATCCCAGGTGAAAGGAATTTCTCTTTCGTCTGTGCTCAAATCACATTTGATATTATTTGATTACATTTAATCATATTTGCCTGTATGTACTTGTCTGATCTTTCCAGCCATTTAGTAAATCTCAAAAGATTAGGAATCTTGACTTGGTTCCCTCTGTGTGCTGAGAAACTAGTTCTATGCTTTGCAGGAGTGAGCCCTGCAGTAAGAGGTATCTGCAGCACACATCTAGCTCATTGCTTGAATATTGTCAAGGAATTCTGCAGATTTAGAATTGTTTATTGATTGTTGTCTCCAAGACGGCTCAGTCTTTTTTATTTCTATTGCTACTGCTGCAGTTTCAAAGAACAATGGGCTAGTTATTTTGCAAATATCAAATCATACTCTAATTGTGTTGTCACGCAAATTATGTGCTGCTGTGTCTTAACAACCTGCTTAGTGTTCACAGGCTCCTTCACTCATGGAAAATTTGGGAGAATGTCATATCCTTAGAGATAGCAATGCTGTCTTTGGCGACCTGAGCAGCAGTATCTGAATTCACTCCTGCTATTTTTCCAGTGTCCCCTCTAGACCTCCTCCAGCCCTCCATGGGGGGCCCTGCAGTTCTGCCCTAGAAAAGCCTGTTGCTTCTCAGGAAGACTTCCCTATGAAACATAATCATGTCCTTCTTGTGGGGAAATTCAGTCCAGAGACCTGAAAGCAGGGGAAAATGTTCAGCCTGCTCTTGGTAGAACCTAAATTCTTCCATACTTGTTAGAAGCAATTTCAATGAGGAAACTGTTTTGGCATCTAACAAATCAGCATAAATGACTGATGAGGAAGATCAGCTTCCCCATCCCACTCAGTCGTCATGTTGATGTGACACACACATTGGCAAACATTTTCCCCTGTGAGCAACGTAAAGTTCAAGACGTTATGAATGGCTTTTTATTTTTATTTCTTAGTCTTTCCACATTCACTGTGTCTCGTGAGATTATATGAATCCTGCTTATTTTCAGCCCAGCACTAAACTTTTTAAAAGGATCACGTGTTTAAAAGGCTAGTGGACAATTTTTTAGAAGACAGAAATCCTTAGATTTTGGTCCCAGAGTTGAATCTTGGTTAGTGGTGAATGAAAATTCCCGTTAAAATTTTAAATTCAGTGATATAAAGTCTTAAAAATAGTTAAATATTAGTCAATTTCATTAAACACTATAAGAGTTATTTACCTTTAAGCCTGTTTCTGGGGCAATTTTGCAATGATTCCCTCCCTTTATCAATTCCCTCTTTATCAGAATCCTTGAGAGGCCCCTGTCATCATTGTCAGTATCATCATTATCATCATGGAACTGATTCTTCTGGAAGATTCTAGGAAAATAAAGAGATGGACGGGATTATGTGTAGGTCAGTGTGTGCATGTACAATAAGAACAGCTGTCAGGCATTAGATGCAAGATACCCATTTCATTTAGGGGAGAATGTGGTCATGAAATCCTGATGTGGTGAATGAAGGAAGCGGTGGGAACAGGATAGTCAATGCAAAGGAGGAGGAAGTGAGTGAGTTGGAGAGCATAGATCCTTGGTTAGTTGATCAGCACATTGGTAAGAATGAGGGGAGTGTGATGGCAGAATCATGTCCCTCCCCGGCCACAGGGTAGCCACCTGTGACATGTTACTGTACATGGCAAAAGGGATGACAGATATTTTAGGATTAAAAATCTTAGAGGATTTCTGTCTCCTAAATTGTCTATTAGTTAGCCTTTAAACCCATGATACATTATTATAGATTAGTGCAGGGGCACAAATAAAATGGATTCATATAATCTCACCAGACAAACTGAATGTAGAAAGGATAAGGAAGAAAAACAAAAAGTCACTTATAAGTGCCTTGAACCATAAATTGCTCATGAGGAAATGTTACACAAGGTGAATGTCACAGCCACATACATACTGCCTGAGTGGGATGGGACAAGGGGATCCTGAGATGAGACAATAGTGTGAGTAGTCTGGATTGTCCAGGTGGGCTGAATGTAATCACAGGGGTCCTTAAAATGGAGGATATTTCCCAGCTGAGTTTAAAATCAGAGGGAGGTGTAGCGATGGAGCAATGTTCAGAAAGGCTGCTGACCATGAAAATGGAGGAAGTTGAGGGGCACAAGCTAAGGAAGGTGGGTGACCACTGTAAACTGGAAAAAAAAAAGGAAACATTCTCTTCTAGACCCTCTAGAAGGAAGGAACCCTGCTGGTATCTTGAATTTATCCCAATGAGAACTGTGTTGGATCTCTGACATCCACAGCCATAAGCTGATAAGTCTGTGCTGGTTTAAGCTATTAAGCTTAATGGAATTTGTTACAGTGGTAATAGGAAAATAACATAGTGAGCGGTAGTGTAAGGGATTAAAGGTCTAGGATGGGGTGTGGAGAGAATTCTGACATTTACACCTAAAAAACAACCAGGTGAAGTGGGAAGGTGTTTTAAGGAAGTCCTACCTGGCAGGGCTGTCAAGCAGACTGGAGTGAGCGAATCCTTGGAGTTAGAGGAATCAATTAAACCTCTACAAGGAAAATAAGAAATAAAATGTAGCAGGGCTTCAGTGTTAGTAGATGTAGGAATGGAAATGGGCAGAGAGATATAAACATTATTTTGAAATTAGCTACAGGTTTGATGACTGCATGTTTGGGAGAGTTAGCCGATGTGTGGACTGAATGCATCCCCTCAAAATCCATATGTCGAAACCTCATCTCCCAGGTTGATGATATAAGGATGCGGGGCCTTTGGGAGGTGATTAGTAGGATAAAATGAGGTCATGAGAGTATTGCCCTCATGAATGGTATTAGTGTTCTTATACAGGGCCCCAAAGTGCTTGCTTCTCTCTCCTCTCTGGGCCATGAAGATAGTGGGAAGACAGCCATCTTCGAGCTGGCAATCCTCTCCCAGATACATTGACCTTGAAAGCCTCAGCCTCCAAACCATAAGGAATATGCTGGTTGTTTAAGCCACCCGACACACGGTAATTTGTTACAGAATCCCAGACTGACGAAGACAGTGGAGAATGCCACTGCGTTTGGCACTGATTGCCTGGAGAATGCTGAAACCCAGGGAAGTGGGCAGCACAGACGTTTACTCATTTAATCCTGCCAACACTGTAGGGGATAGAGTCTACATTTTCCTCGCTATTTAAAAGGTAAGGAAAAAGAGGCACAAATAATAACAATGACAATGACAACAACAACAACAACAGCAACAATAATTTGTCCAAGATTCACACAGAACTCCCTGGAGGGAGAGTGAGAATTAATACTTATGCAGGCTGGCCCCAGAGCCCCTGCTCATAACTACTAAGTCAGATCACCTTGCTTATTTAGATCAGTTTTTTTTCAACTGTGATATGAGTGTACTGTGTCCAGTAACTTATAATTTCAAAATACCTCACTGTAAGGGAAACATTAGTTGCAGGCATTACAACCCACAGAAAGCTAGACATACAAAAATAACTTGTTAGGGCAAGATAACCAATAATGTTTTTAAATATTATACCTGCTGACCCTTTGCAATAAAGTGTTTATTTATAATTCTGTCTGGCTACAGAATAACATCATAATCCTGCATGTGGCTGGTGGCTCCCGTGTTGGACAGCACGGGTCTAGAGAATTTAAATGACTTGCCCAGCCTTGCCCAGGAAGCTCGTGGTGGGATCAGAGCTATAGTCTGGGACTGTTCCTTCCTATCCAACAATTCCCTCATGGAAGTTTAGAAGCTTCTCCTTTGGTGCCCAGCTGTCTATCCGTACTTATGACATCTTGTCAGGTGCCCCGGCCTGCTCCTGAACATCAGTCAGAACCCACTTCTGCTCTTTTTTGGCCAGGTAATACCTTCTAGCAACTTCCATTGCCTTCTTGGCATCAGTTTTTACATGGAAGGGTAGTGGCTAGAGAAGGAAATGTGTCCACATGACAGGTTTTTCATAAATATAGTAGGAGTGGTCAAGAGAAGAAAACCTCAGGAATACGAGTGGAAGCAGGTCATTTAATATACCAAATGCGTACTTTCAATGTATGTTTGTGTTTCCGAGTCCACGCTTGTTCTACTCGTGCATTATAGGCCAACACATCAGGAGACAAGGATTTGGGGCAAGAAATAGCGGCTTTAATTTGTAAAGCCAGCGGAAAAGATGGTAGACCAATGTCCTGGAGAACCATCATCCCAAGTCAGAATTCAGGCTCTTCTTATATTAAAAAGGGGAAGCGGGAATGCTTGGTTGTTGCAAACTTGGTGTATGAATTCTTTGTTGTTAGAATCCTTTGTTCTTGCAGCTCTTCACCTGGGTCAGATCCGTGTAAACCTCCAACAAGCAAATGTTATTTTCTATTCTGTATCTTGTTATCTTTATACGAATGGAAAAGTGATAATATCCTTCAAAGTCAGAGCCTTGAGAATAGGGTCTCCTGTATATTTCAGGATCTAGGCAACATTGTTTCACAAAAGGTGCAGAAACAGCAAGACTAAGCCTAGGAAACAGGGCACATGTTTAAAGTCAAAGTAACAGATCTAATATGGAGTCAGATTTGTTCTTTCCTATTTCAGTAGTGCCATGGAGAAGGCACTGTGGGCAGCTTTCTGTAGGGTCCTGGAGGCTTTCTCTCTCAGCCTCTGTGCGCCTCTATTGAAAACCCGTCATCGCTATCTGGCCTGCTGGAAAACCAGTCCGCCTGTTTTGCCCTGAAGTTGTGTTCTGTTTATAACTCATCTCTACTCCTTGGAAAACAACTCAATAAAAACTCAGTTGGTTTCCCACCAGCCCTGAGCAGGGGTGAGGGATAGCATGTTATTATTTTATTAAAAAAATATATAAAAGAGTTTTAAAACAGCACTGGGCACATAGGAGAGAGACAATCAATGCTTCCTGGCTTAAATCGAAAATGATGACTCAGTGAGTCTATGGCTGCTGTATTTGCTGAGCTAGTTACTCCTTTGCTCCATTACACATTTATTTTAACTGAAAAAGAAATATATGCATATGGTTAAAAAAATTCAAACAGAGCAAAAAATACTCAAGTGAAAGAAGTTTTCCCTCATCCTCTGTTCTTACATGCCTCCCTGGAGATGCCAATGTTTACAATCCTTTGTGTGCTTTTCCAGATATGCTATGCAAGTTCCCACCAATGTATGTAAATTCCTTTAAAGTTTTACTTATTTTTAACTTTAAGGGATTTAAATCCTCAAGTGGCTTCTGCCACAGTAATAGAAAAGAAGAAATCTGACTCCATATTAGATCTGTTCCTTTGACTTTAACCCTGTGCTCTGTCTCCTAGGCTTCTTCTTGCTTGTAAAACAATGTTGCCTAGAGCCTAAAATATACAGGAGAGCCTATTCTGAAGGCTCTGACCTTTAAGGTTATTTAACACTTTTCCAATCATATAAAGATAACACGTTGCAGAATAGAAAATAACGTTTGTTTTGTTGGAGGTTTACAGGGATCTGACCCAGGGAGATAGCTGCAAGAACAAAGGATTCTAACAAGAAGGAATTCCTACACCAAGAAGTTTGCAAAAACCAAGCACATAGGAAAGCAGCCTGAATTGTGACTTGGGGAGATGGTTTTCCAGGACATTAGTTTGCCATCTAGGTCTACAGAAACTTGCTATTCCATGCCCCAACACTTGGTCTCCCAACTTACTGGCCTGTCCTGCACTGAGGAGAATGAATTTGGACTCAATAACACTTCTACCTACCTAGCAAGTTGGACACTGGGACTGAGGGCAGCTCTCCCACACACAGGGGCCTACGGTGAGCCCTTGATTATTCCCCGAGGTTGGGGTGTGGTTTACCCAGGAGGGATGGGGACTCTACACCAACACTCAGGCAGTCTGCTCCTTCTGGGGCTCTGACATTTTACCTCCCGCTCCCTGCCAGCCCAACATTTGGGACAGTGGAGCTAAGGCAGAGATCGTGCCTGCCTGTTTCCCAGCGTGTAAGAGGGGAATATGTACTCTTCCCAAGGTAGTTCTGAGAAACAACACCTGCGGGTGCTTGGTTCCCTGAGCAACAGTAAACCTAGCTCCTTGTGGGGGCAACGGGTATGATACCCGTAGGGTTTCTGCAGAGACCTTAGCTGGAGGGCTGGGCCAGGGACGTAAAATATGAGCTGTGGGCAATGACGGGTAAGAGAAGGGTGTATAGGCAGGACTGCTGCCTCCTTCGGGGTGCCACAAGAGGTAAAACGCTTTCTCCCCATCTCTGTTACTCCCCTCCCAATTCCAGATAACTGCCTTCCCTCTGCTCCTCCTGTCCATGTGTCTCCCTCCACTTTTCCCCGCCTCCCCTCCTCCTCCCCTATTCTCCCTCCCTCGGTTCCCCTTCTCTCTCAGGACCCAGAGCGGATCGCTGGCCCTCCTGCGCATGCGCAGTTGCTGCCAGCTGGACCGCGGGTTGGAAGCTCCAGCTCCGAGCCGGGGATCGGCCCCAATGGCTTCTCAGCTCTGTCGCCCTGTAGGCCTTTGGCTACTGCCTGGGGCCGGGGCCTCTGGCTGTGGAAGTGCAAGGTGAGGGGATATCGGGAAAGGGGTGAGGCGGCTGCGGGAGGGCGGTCGGCGTGTCACAGCCCCCCAGGGCGCCAGTCAGCGTGTGTTCAGCTGGATTGCTCGGGCCAGACCCCTCTGCCCGCGCCACCTGCCCCGGCGCACCGGCCACAGCTGCCCAGGGCCAGGTGTGCCCCTGCCGCCTCTTGACCCAGCCGGGCTCCCCTCAGTCCGCGGCTGGCATCCGCTTCCCCTCTCCCGCCGGCGAGTCCTCCCCTCCCGGTCTTCCTCTCCTTGGCCGCCGACCCGTCCCCACCACTGGGCGGGCTGTGTCCCGGGCGGGCGGGGTCTGCACACCCGGACGGGGCGGGCGGCTTGGGCTGGGGCTGGGGCTGGCCTCCGAGCGGGGCTGCAGCCCGCGTCCCCCACCCCGCTCTCCCTGCCCCGCGACCCCGGGGCTGCCTTCCTCTCCCTTTCCCGATCCCTGAGGTCCAGATTAGCGGCGTGGGCGCTGCTCCCCAGGCTGAGAGCCCGCGGCTGTAACTCCCAGCTTCTCCTGGTGGAGTCGGGAAAAGGGAGCGGCAGTGCTGAGGGAGCTTCTGTCTCCTTGATCAGGATTTCTGCCCCAGATAAGTACCTTGAACACTTTCAGGTGTTATGATGGCGGTGCTTGTTGATGTCACATGTTTTTATACTGAGAGGGATTACAGTGGTGAAAGCAGGGCTTGGTTCAGTTAAAAATGAGCTGAAGGCATGAGGCTGTCTCATCCTCCATCATTCACTCTCCCAGGGTGAAACGTGAGACCGTCGATCTTAAAAAGATACTTATAGTCCGTAACTAGTCCAGCCCAGCTACTGTGTGTTAACAGGAACAGCACAATCTGAGGCGTTGGAGACCCAGGGACATTGCACTCCTAAAGAGCTCCTGGCAAAATCTGGTTTGTTTTGTTTTTTTTTTGTTTGTTTGTTTTACTTAAATTGTGGGACAGACTAGTAGTATAGAGGGAAAAATAATTGGCAAGAAGGATTTTTTCATATAACAGCTTTATTGTGATATTGTTCACACACCATGAAGTCCACCCACTTGAATGTTACAATTCAGCAGCTTTTAGCATATTCACATTTGTGCAACCATTATTATTCCAGAACGTTTTCATCACATCAGAAAGACCAGTTGAAATGCATGACCTATCCACCCCTTCCCAGTGGTGGTTCTAAAGAAGTTTCTTGGCTGTTCCTGACCATAAATTAACTTGTTACATTCCATGAAATATCTGGGAGGAATTCTAATCAGAATTGCAATGAATCTGTCTATCAAAGCAGGAAGAATTAATGTCTTTATGGCATAAACTTCTTCTACATATGAATATATCTGGGACCCTATCTTTTCATCTGTCCAGAGCCAGGCCTATGGGAAATCCTCATTAATACTTGGGTTTGTGAATGATGAGATTCAATACATCATTAGATGGAACTGTAGCAATTCACTGAAGAGAAAAGTAACCTCGTAGAAGCCAAGTGATTCTCTGATGGTTAGAATGAGAGACCGCCAGTGCTGGAGTATTCGAGTGGACTTGGTGCTTGCAGAGTTCTCCACCACCTACAGCTAAGGGGATTACCGTGTTCTTTTACTTTTTTTTTTATGGCGTTGCTTTTATTTTTACTTATTATATAAAATTATTTTTTATTGAAGTGTTGTAAATTTACCATGTTAGCTTCAGATGTACAGCAGAGATTCAGTTATAAGCTTATGCATATGTATATAAATGTTTTTCAGATTGTTTCCAGTACAACTCATTACAAGAAATTGAAAATAGTACCCTGTGCTATATAGTAGGTCCTTGTCATTTATTTTATATTTATTAATGTGTATCTGTTAATCCTCCCTTTCCTGCCTGCTAACAACAGTTTGCTTTCTATGTCCATGAGTCTATTTCTAGCAGCACCGTTTTTGCTAGCAATATATGCTGGTTGGCTCTTTTCTGTTTCAGTAGTTCCATCTTATGTGTGGGCGTTTTTCTTCTGGTGGGCCTGTGTGTGGTTTGCACACGTGATAATAGAGATCTGTATTTGGGAGAACTCCAGGCCTCGTGTAGTCCCTCGTATGGAGCGCCCACTGAACTGATGCTTGAACTTGGAAAAAAACAGTAAATGTTGGAATTTCCACTATGGTTGAGACTTCCAGGTTTCTATAACCTCTTTAGCCCACCTAAATTTTGGCTGCACCCAATACTGGATAATTTGGTGGAACTTCATGGTATGGTGATGTAGAGACAGGGCCTTGTATGCTTCTTCTCTTTCCTTTTTCTAACAATCATTTTCCTGGGCCTTCCAGGTACTCCCCCAGAAGGGCCCAGGGCTGGCTTGGTGCTGCACTGAGGCAATATTTGTTAATAAGTCCCTTTCCTCATCTCTTCTGAGCCTCCATTTCCTTCTCTACACAATGAGGGCTTAGACTAGATAAGTGCTTTTCAGTTTCTTTTAAAGCCATGTTTCCTTTGAGAAACAGAAAATTCAAATCTCTCCTCCCATCACAACCCTTTAGATTTTGACACGTCCTCCAAGGAGTCACATAGCTCTTTGTGGTAAATTGATGTGATTGTGATTCCACGTGGCACAGAAAACACTCTTCAGAGATTTATTGCAGGGAGAGGGCAGGAAAGGGGCAGTATGTCACACTTTCTTGTGTGAGCACTGGAGCAAAGGCTTGGGTTTAAATACAGTTTCTGATGTGGCATCTCTCTAATCTTGCACAATGTGATAAACCTCTATCCCTAGTTTCTTAATGTGTCAAGTTGGGGTGGTAATGTTTTAAGGCTTTTGTGAAACATTATACACATAAGCCATTTGTGTCTCGGTAGATACAAGACCTGCTAGAGAGTCGGAATTTCTTTAAAAATACATATATATTGTCCACATCACTCTGTCTGTGTGTATTTTGAAGTTCCTGGAGGGTGAGGGTTGAGTGTAATGTCCATCGTGGGACAGGTGGCCCATGGGTCTGTGTGCCTCAGATTGCCCCCTCCTCCCCAGTCCTCTTCCTCTCAGTCCAGGATGAAGTTCCCTAGTAGATTTACACACAGGTCTTGTGGAAATGGCTTTTCATTTTATTGTTTCACCAAGGAGGGTTGCCATCATGATCTCTGTGGTCAGGTTTTGGTGACCTGAAGGCTATGCAATTGGGGATTTCTATTTTATAAAAAGAAAAAAAATTACAAATACAAAATTAGACCTAGGTTGGTGGCAGGGGCTTTTGAAAGTGGGGACCATTAGCTTTTTTAGCTTCAGGTGCAGTGGCCTCTGGCCACGAGGACACATCCTCATGCTCTGAATTTGGAGGGACCAGTGGGTTCAGTGGGAATATTTACTGAGTGCATCTCATGGGCTGCGCATTCTCTTATTTGTACTGTGTGTTCCTTATTTGAGATGGTGAGCTGATTTAAACTCAATAGCCTCTTTAAAATAATAGACTTTTTATTTTTAGATGTAATGTAGATTCCCATGTAGTTGTAAGAGATAATATGGAGAGGGCCTATGGACTCTTTGCCCAATTTTCTTTAATAGTTCCATCTTGCAAAGTTGGGGTACTATTCATTCGTGACTCACTAACCCTTTTAGGTTTGTGTTATTGCCCTCATTTCTATTTATGAATAAACTGGTGTTGAGAGAAGCACACAGGTCTGCCCAGGTCACCCACGTGGTTAGTGAAGATTTGGGTGGAACGTGGGCATGGCATTTCCAAGCAGTACCATTATGATGGTCTGTGGCAGGGAGCAGCATTCACTTTGCTTGTTTATTCATTCATTCAACAAACATTTATTGAATAAACTCTGTGGGTCAGATGCTTTCATAGGGTTATCTGATTCTTCAGCAGTATGGAGAATCAGGTAATGTTTTCTTTTTCTTTTTTTTTTTAATATGAGAAAAATATCTCTGAGAGGTTATAATCTCCCCAAAGGAAAAATAGCTCATAAATGAGGGATAGTACATTTGTACAGTTCCTTCTTCTTATGCAAATGGTACCCTAGGCATTTTACATTTGCAAACTTCCATAATCCAGATATATTCTTGTAAGGCAAGAAGTTTTTTTTTTTAATTGAAGTATAGTCAAGTTTACAATGTTGTGTCAATTGCAAGGTGGTTTTTTTTTGAATTTTGAATGGAGAAAATATTTTTTGAGGGGGTTAATTAAGTTTATTTATTTGTTTCATTTTTCTAAAATGAGGTACTGAGGATTGAGCCTAGGTCCTTGAACATGCTAAGCACGTGCTCTACCACTGAACTGTACCCTCCTCCCCAAAGCAAGTTTTCTTACCCATTATTCTGCACCTTAGGAGTTCAAATAAATTGGCGTTGAAATCCAGATATTTTGATCCTACTATGGTTCTTTGCATTATATCCTGCTGAGGGGTGGGGAAGCAGTTCCTTTATTCATTCATTTATTCAGCAGTTTTGAGCACCGACTTTGCATCAGGGCCTGCCTAGGTGCTTGGAAACAGAAAACAAGAAATGATCCTTTTCTGCAGGGGATGGAAGCCTAGACCAAAAGCTGGGTAATGTGATCTGAGCTTCAGTAGCCATGTGCAGACGCTGAGGACAAACTTATCCCCGATTTGCTTGGACTTCCCTTGCCTTCTGGCTGGTGCACACCAGGTCGCCGCATCCCAGTGAGGCCCGCAGCCCACAGCACAGTATGTACATCGATTTACCCTCCCTTCTCGGCAGCGCCTGCAACATGAACGCCCCTGACTACATGCAGTGCGCTGAGGACCGCCAGACTCTCCCGATTGTGGTCCAACCTGTGGGGATCATCTTAGAGAATTTCTTTTGCATCTATAATGGAATCTCCTTGGTGAGCCAGATCAGACCGTGCGGCTCCCAGTGGGCACTCTGTATCTACTATAGGTATCTCTATGCGCCCGAGAATGGATGGAGTGACTTCCAGACCCACCGCAATGTCATGGGCCTTGTCACCATTACTGACTGCCTCTTGGCCAAGACCTTCTAGAAGCTCCACGCACAGAGGAGCTGTATGGCACCACGCTCTACGACTCTCAGCTCTTTGTCTTTGTGCTGTATGGGGAGGTGGCCGAGCAGCCGCACACCGACGTGGCCTTCAATCTACGAGGACTGCAGGGTGGTGGAGAAGAGGATCGACGACTTCACTGAGTCACTCTTCATCTTGCCCAAGTCCAAGTGGCTGGATGGGGACCCCGAAAATTCTGGGGAGAAGACCCCCCTCCTCTACATCCTATTTGAGAAGGAGGACTTCGTGGGACTGGACACAGACAGCAGGCAAGTCAACCTGAAGGCCGGGCCACCCTGGCTGTGTGACAGATTGCTTCCCTACATCCAGAATGGGATCATCAAGGAGGAGGGCTTTCTTGTAGCCAAGGCGGGAAGGAGGTGTAGCCCGCCGGTTTTCAGACGTTTAAAACTAAATCCGCCTTTGTTTCAGAGAGATCCTTTTAGGGTTAGTGTGGACACTTACTCCCCTCTTTCAGCCAGGACACTTGGGGGGACCCCTGGAGTTGCTGTCCAATAGAGTAGCCACAGCTACTGTTGTTAGTAGTGCTGGGGAGGAGGCCGGTCTGAGCTGAGATGTGCTGTAGGTCAAATGCACATCAGACGCTGAAACTTGTCTAGTAAAAAGAATATAAAATATCTTGTTACTTTCTATATTGATTACACGTCAAAATGATAGTATTTTACATACAGTAGAATAAGTAAGGTCTGTTCTTAAAATCAGTTACTTGGTTTTTTTTGTTGTTGTTACATTTTAAACGTGGCAACTGAGAAACATTATTTACATGACTCTCATTTCATTCCTGTTGGACAGCCTGTCCTGGGACAGTTTCATCCCTTTGCTTATAAATGAGACTCTGAATCCCGAGACGCAGAACGAGGTGCTGGTTGAGCTCAGGGTGGAGCCGATGTCTCCTGCCTCCCAGGCCCAGCACCAGCACGGCTCAGGCCCTCTCCCCTGCCTGACAGCCACCATGCCAAGTTAGGGCATCAGAAACACTGCCAGGGGCTTCCGAATTAGCTCCTTACGCAGGGAAAGGCATGTCACGGTGTATGGGACACAGCAGGGAAAAATTCGTCCTCACTTTGTCCCTGTGATTAGGTCAAAGACCCCACTCTGCCTTGGAAGTGCAGATGATCTCTTCTGGGCTGCCTAACCCCTCACCCTCTACTATGTTTCCCTGTATATCTTTCAAGCTGTCCCTCGGGCAGAAGAGGGTGAGAAGTCTTTGCCGAGAGGTGGTCCCCCTTTACTGGGGAGAGTGAGGTGAGCTGTGTCCCCCCGGCCTACGGCCTCGGGCCTTGAGTCTGGAGAGCGCTCATGGCGGTCCCACAGGTGACGGTCGGAGGACATGGCACGTGCTGCCGGGCCCGCTGTGCAGGAGGGGCTCTGTGATTCTCTGTGATTCTAAGGTCAGATTCTACTTTCTTGTTGTTGGTAAGATGGAGGAGAAGATGCCAGAGAATTGATAAAAAGAAAATCCACACCAGTCCTGTGAATGACAGACACAGGGGATCCGTGTCCCACCTGCGTGTGGTGCCTGGCGGGCTCTGGAATAATTTTCACTTCCTCCCCGGACATTCCTCTATGGCTTAAGGAAGGGGAGAGGCATGTCGTGGCCATGATCTGTACTTGTCCTCACAGGGCCCTGTGATCTACATGCCCACACTACACTTCTGCTCCTTGGAGATGAGGTGTCAGGTTTAGGAAACTGGGCACTGCTGAGGGCATAGCTGCCAGAACCGTGCTACACCAAGGCTGGCTCCGTTCACCTCACCTGTCACCTCCTGTTGAGTCCTAAGGCGTCATTCAAGGTAGGTGCATCGGTGCAATGAAAGCAGGGACCTCCTTCACCCCCTGGACAGACTGGTGGGTGATCAGTGGAAGCCTGGAGCCCTGCCCCAGCCCCACGCCAGTGCCTCCTATTTTGTCATAGGAGGCACTGGTGACATTTTTGCTCAGCAACTGCTTGGCTCTGATTCTGCAGAGCCAACAGAGAATGCCAGCTTGTTTTTGCCTTTTGAAGTCTGCCCTTGGGATTTGGCGGAGTAGCTGGATGTGTGCTTAGCCCATAGTGGTTGACACTGTCACCATTGTTTACCCAGAACCTCGTGTACCAGGCATGGCTGCCGGCATCAAAATACAGCAGCACATTAAACCTCCCTCCTGGTGGGTCTGTCTGTTCTGGTACCATAAGGGCTCAGCCAGCATCTGAACGTCAGTGAGATAACGTGGCCAGTGAGCTCGGGTCAAGCACGTTCTCCTCCAGTGACTTTTACTCCATTGTTGCTTTTACTATTACACAGTCATTAATTTTTTAAACAATGCTTTGGTTCAGGAGCAGAACCTAATTCTCCCCTGTTCCTCTTGGTGGGAGTGAGTAAAGTTGTCCAGCTTGAAATGCGACCACATTTTGTAGCTCAAAAGCTGTCTACACGCATCTAGGTGAAGTTTTGGTTTGGGGCGCTGACCACGTTGGGGTCCCCCGGCAGCATCGCTCCCCTCAGGCCCCTGCCTTCCCTGGATCAGGAGGTGAGGGTGGGTCTCACCGTCCCCGCGTCCCTGTCCTCATCACACTCACGTAATTTCTTGTAAATGCTGTCAAAGTCATTTTTGTTCTCGTGTGTTTCTAATTTTGGCTGTTCCTCTATTCCTTTTTCTATTTTCCTTTATCCCTTATACCACCCCGTGAGCATGTTGTTCGGTCTGAAAATGTGGGCTGTGCACACCCTGCATTGGAATAGCCAGATCACCCTCTGTGCCGTCTCCATCGCTATAAAAAGCAAAAACTTAACAGTTGCCATGATTCGTATATTATCCTAGTCATCTTATTTTCTACTTTTTTGGAATTTTTGCTATGTTAGCACATCACCCACTGGAGTTTGATATATGTTAAAGTCCTTGCTTTGAGGAACCTATTAGTTCGTCCTTATATTTGGTAACAAATGCTCTCTTACTAATTTTGTTTATTTGTTTTGAAGAAGTGAGATGCGAATTGATTTAGGCAGCTGCTGAGGGATTTTTTTCATGGAGTATTTAAACTTGGAAAGTCAAAATCTGCAGCACCTTGCTTGATTCTGGCTTTTAAACAAACGTGCTCGGCACACGGTTCCTGGCTGTCGCTGTGTGACGTGCGTGACGGCGCTTCCTGGCCGGCGGTCACTGGTGAGGAAGTGGCCGGCTCGGGGGTGAGCAGCTGCACGGGACGCTGTTGGAGGAAGCAGTCACCGGTTTTTTGTTTTTTGGTTTTTTTTTTGCATTCACCTTCCCAGTGCCATTTACTTTACTTTGCATTCATAGAGGGGGAGGAGCGGACCTAAAACCATGCCACTCTTTTGTTCCCTTTATGAGGCTGGTTTTTCTAAGTATCAGGAAAACATTGCCTTGTCCTAAGGAGCTGGTTCACTTGGATCTGGTGGACACAGGGACCCCTAAATGGGACCATAGCTTCCTCTCTGCTTCAGCCAGTGGGCATTCAGAGCCGGGTCTGTGGTTTGCCTCAGCAGCCGTGCAGGCCTCCCTGCACCGGCCTTTACTTTTACCCCTTTTTGGCAGTAAATAGCTGACTCTGTGTCTGTTGCAGTTGATGTCCACCACTGACGGCCGTGTGGTTATTTTGCGGTAGTGAGTCTCCAACACCCCTGTCAGCCGTGAAGGGACCTTGCATTCTCACCCCGACCCTGGTTCATCTCACCCAGGGAAAGGGCTTGGCCACCACTGTCATGCTGGACATGAGGCCTTGTTTCTCCTTTCATGCTCTGGTCCAAATGTGGACACTTCATCCTTCACTGACTTGGTCTCGCTTGAGACAGTCCAGACTTTCTGAAAGAGTCAATCACATTCTGGGGGGGAACAGAACAGAAGTAAGGGTCGCAAGTAGGAGTCTAGGCTGTCTGGGTTGGCAAATGCAGGCTGGGATCTGTGATGGCCGGTCTGTGCCCTGGAAACTGGCCTTTCCCGTGGCTCCCGAGAGAAAAGGGGTCGGAGCAAGAACAGACTTGCCTGGGTTCCTACCATCCTCATCTGCTCACTGACAGGAGTGTCAGCTAACAAGGAGCTCCCCCAGACCTCGGGCCCTTCAAACCTCAGATCACGGGAGATCCTTGAGTCCCTTCTTCTGGTCCTTCTTTGTGAGAATCCAGTGCCTTCTGAGGTGACTGGCAGCAGGAGATGCCTCCCCCTCCAGGGAACTCCCTTCGGAGGACTGTGACTCAGTGCACCTTGCTGTGAGCTTGTGGGTTTCCATCGTGCTCCCTGCAGAACCAGACTTGAGACTGGCTTAGCGACAGAAATAACAAAACTGATTCCAGGGCAGGGCCAGGTGGAGGGAACAGTGGAAATTGAATGTGACCTCAAACACCTAGGTGGGTGCTGGGGCTGTTACTAAAATGGGGAGCCTGGGAGGTACCTGCCAGGAATCGAAGTCTAGAGTAAATGGTGGACATAAGGCCTTTTTTTTTTGACATATGGCATTTTTAAGATGCCATTTGTCATCCAAGTTAGGACTTCCAAGAGGCACTCGTGTCTATGAGCCTGGGGCTCAGGTGAAGGAGCTGGACTAGAGATACACATTGGGATTCGTCATTCTTAGCTGGTGTTCACAGCCGTGCAAGTGTATCAGCTCATCTCAAGAGGTGCAGACTGTGTCTGAGGGGGGGCAGGGCTGTGTCTGGTTTGGAGGAAAGCCCGGACCATGCAGCTTTGGTGTGTCAGACAGCGGCGTTTGTGATTTTCAGAGCAATGGCATTTATCCTTAAGGTTCTGGGGGGTGGGCAGGCCCACCCAGGAAGAAATCTGAAGAGAGGGTTTTGGCCACGTGTGCGCGTCTTGGGACGATCCAGAGGCTTCAGGGTCCAGAAGGGGAAACTCCTCAGAAGCTGGAGTCGGAGTGGGGAGTTGGGAGAATGTAGTCACACTCTCCTGTGATGAAGGGAGGGAGGCCTAGGGAGTCCGCACCCTAGCGGACTCTCTTTCCCACGAACAAAAGGCAATCAGACAGAAGATTTGAGGTAAGAAGGGATGGGCGTTGGGAGAGGAGCCAACCTGGAGAACGGTGGTTGAACAATTCTTGAATAGTCTCCCTGAAACATAGAGTTAAAAAAACCCAGACTCTTAAGAATATTGATAGTGACTGGGGAGGAGGCAGTTGTTTTTCTGACCTCCTAAGGGTAAGGTATGTATCCGGGGATATACAGAAGAATCGGGCAGTCTGTTCCTGGGGCTTCACCCTTACCAGGGGGAACAGTGCAAGTTTAAAGGGGGAGAAGGGCAGCGGAGGGAAACTAGCCAGGCCCCGTGTCACGTACCAGTCGGCCGCCCTACTTGCGTGTTGCATTCACATCCATGCCTCCCAAGTGGGCGGTGGCAGCCCCGTTTTGAAGATTGGGAAGCCTCCTCAGAGGTTTAAGGAATTGGTTCATTTAGCAGCTAGTAAATGCTGTAGCAGGATTCCAGCAGGGCCTTGTCAGACTTCAAGGGCATGTTCTCTCTACTAATTCCGGTTGTACCTGAAATGGTGAAGTGAGTCAGTTTCGGAGCCTTTCAGAGAAAGTACGCTTTAAGTGCCTCAGGACTGTTGCACAAAGCTCAGTGTTCTTTCATGGTTCAGAACCACCGCAGTGCTTTTTGCCCCACAGATGTAAGGTCTTACTCCTTTGACGATGGCGTGGTTGTAAATGACATACAGGTGCAAAACCACACTTAGCAGCTTCTGAAGGGAAACTCTCCTGTTCTCCCTTGATCGGCTTTCTTCCACGGGATGTAACTGTGCTGCAGCTAAGGCCTGAGCTTTCCGTATGGAGTGAGGGTTTGATATCCAAATTTAGCATAAAACAGTCAGATGGAGAAAATCGAAGATGACAATATATTTTGGGGTTTCATTAGACAAGACATACTATCTGTTAATGGCTCATAAATCTAATGAGATTGAGTACAGAACATTTCATTTCTTACTTTCTACTGAGAGCTGTCTTCCAACATAAGGTTCTCTGCTTTGGAACTTCAGCTCAGCCACTAGGGCGCCTGTCATTGTGTTGGTGTGATTGCATTTACACAGTGCATGTAATCTGGGCTTCCTTAGCCCCAAACACTCCAGTGCAGAATCATAGGCTGTAGCCATCACTTAGTTATACAAATACTTCTAAAACTATATGATACCAAAAAAAATAAATAAATAAAAATAAAGAGAGAGAGGGAGATTGCCTTTATCAAAGTTCCTTTGGATTTTAACTGCAAAGTGTTGTTGAGCAGCTCTGGTTTCCTTTGGATATGAATATATACATTTCTTTGCATGTAACTTGGATTTCAGGCTTGAACACCAAGCTCTTGTTTTCCATGAGCCACAAAAATCATAGCCAAATGACACACGTATGAAACAGTTTATTCTTTTTATCTGAGACAGAATCCTTGAATTTGGGACTTGAGCTGCGACTTTCCTGTTTGCTCTTCCCACCCCTCTTGTCACCTCACTCCTTTTTCCCACGTGGCCTCCAAGAGGTCATGGTCTCATAGGAGCAGGTGGACAAATACCAGTTGGTCGCCAAGCAGTGCTGCTGTAGATGGAGCCAGCCAAGAGCTAAAGGACATCATCAGGGAGGACTTCCTGGAAGAAATTGGCTCTACATTCAGTTCTGAGGACAGAGTAAGAGTCAGCCAGGGGAAGGAATCAAGAGGGTGACTCAGGTGGCAGGAGCAGCCTGGGTAGAGGCCTGGAGGCTTGTGGGGTGAGGACTCGGGGAGACTGCCCTGTGTGGTCCAGGGTGGTGGGTGACCCTGCTTTGAAGGACACTGGAGAGGGCCTAGGGGTGGAGGGCTTTGGAGGAGCTTGGTTTTTACTAGAACTGACACAGAAGAGGCAGTGAAGGGTGTCAGCAGGAAGTGACCCTTAGGAGAGCAGCTCTGCCTGTCCTTTTGAGTCCCACCCCTTCATTCTTTTATTCACAAAACACGCAATTCTGAGTGTCTAGGGGAGAGGGGGTGGACCCACAGTAGTAAGCAAAATGTACTTGCTTCTTGAGAGCTTAGCAGTGTCAGAAGTTGACTTAGATTAAAATGTTTTATTAACACAGCAGGGCACCTAATCCAAAGTGCGGAGGTTGGAGGGAAGGAAGACTTCCTTGACAAACAGTTAAAATGAGCCTGGAGGCTAGTGGGAAGTAGCAGCAGGTCACGGGGCCCCTGAGGTCACTGGGGACCTGGTACTGAGGTGAGGATGGACAAGCAGGGTCGGGGGTGGGGCTAGAACTCTACCAGGGAGCCTCTGATGGGTTTGAAGTGGGGGAGATGTAATCAAATTTGTGCTTTGGGAAGGCTGCCTTGGCTGTGTGTGTGTGTGTGTGTGTGTGTGTGTAGCGGGGAAGAGGGGGAGGGTGTCACCAACTGGGAGGGTCATTAGAAGACCATTCACAGGCTCGGAGGCCACCAGTGGGAGAGGGGCGTCGGGACTGCTTGGGGACCGCAGGGGCAGAGTGGATGCCGGGTTTCCTTGTGTGGAGGGCTTGTTAGCGGGGTCGCTCTAGCGACACCTTGTGGCTGGAAGTAAACAGATGGAGGCCACCAGGTGGACTTTCCTCTTCTCTCCTTCCCTGCCTTGTGTGATGATCTTAGCTCTGCCAACATATGGAACAGAAGAGCTAAGTTCCAGAGTAGCCCAGGACTTTGCTGGGCTCGTTCAAGTGAGAGCAGATAGGATTTAGGCTTGTGTTGAGATCTGTAAGTTAACTTAGCTAGAAACGTCCTGTCTTTTGGATTTTCATAGGGGTAGTAATTCTTGATAAAGATTGCTTTCTTGGTGAGAGGAAATTTAATACAACTGATGTCTTTCTCAAAAAATATCTTATCTTTAAGAAATTTAATATTCAAAATAATAGGAATATTTTAAAATGATAAACTAAGGCTTTCGTGTAGTTTCTTTGGTTTCTGAGTTGATGTGTAGGTAGACCCTTTGCATTACATAATAGCACATCTTTGACAGTATTTAAAGAGCTGTTAGTGAGCGCCCCCAATTTGAAAGCATCATTAAAGCTTGCTCTGAAATAGTGAAGTCATATAGGTCTTGTTTGCAGAAGCCAGATATTTGGTTTATAATCTGCAGCGTAGCTCCCTTTATAAAATAATAATAGATTCAAAATTAACAAAGTGGAAAATAATTGATTTTTTTTAAAAAATGAAACATAAACTTTCTTGTGCTATTGTTGCAACTGGAAATTTTGAAAAGAAAAATCCTATTGTAATATCATCTAAGTGAAATACATATATGTCTGTCACATTTGAATAGTAACTGCACAGTGGTTTTTGAAGTCAGGATCATTTCAGCTCAGATACTGGCAGTGATGGTTGCTGGTTTTCAATGGAAGAGCCTAAATTTGCTTTCTTAGCTTTATTCTTTTCTTTTCTTATATTTTCTTTTCTTTTCTTTTCTTCTCTTTTCTTTTCTTTTCTCTCTCTCTCTCTTTTTTTTTTTTTTTTGGGTAGTGCGAGGGTTGAGTAGTGCTGTGCCAGCATGATTTGGGGGCAATTTGTGGGCAGATGTCGTGCAGCAGCAGTGAGATATTTCCATGCATTTTACTTTCCGGACATCACCAGGGAACATGTGTGGTTTGTGCCTGCAGGATGGGATGCTGCAGGACTCCCTGGTCCATCAATGTTATGTCTTGGAGCTGCTCCGGTCAGTGAATGATTTTCTGTGGCTTGGAGCTAATGTGGTCTGATGCAGATGATCAGATGTGTAACTAAAGTACTGTTACTTGAAATAAGAGAAAAGCTAGCAAAAATGTCTCTAAAATACAGGATGAGGGAGGAGAATTGGCTGAGCTGCTTGCAGTGGGGAATATTCTCAGGTGACTCCCTCACTGTGTCTCCTGTCACTATCCCCCACAGCCCTGCATGGCAGTCCTACTGAAGCAACCATGCACTTTCTCAGAAACGCGCTGAATTTCCTTGTGCCTCTGATTGTTCACTTTTTTTTTTGAAAGCACATCTTGCCCTTTGCTTAAATGCCATCCCTGCTAGCCACCACTTACACTCATTCTTCTGGACCTCATCCATATATAGCTGCTGAATGAAAGAACAAAATGTAGTATCTCCATTTAGTGGAATATTATTCAGACATAAGAGTGAATAAAAAAGAAAAAATAAATAAAGGGGAATATGAAAAAAGCCATCTGCTCTGGGTAGTCCACCCTGACTGCTCAACCCGGACTTTTCCCTTTGAAACCCCACCCCTTATACCCCACTCTACTATTTTTGATAGTATTTACCACCTTCTAATAAAGTTTAACATTTTCAAAAAAAAAGAGACATGCTGATACCACTTCAACATGGGAAAGCCTTGATAACAGCACGTTAACTGAAAGGAACCAGACACAAACAGCCACATATTGTTGATTTCAGTGATCTTAGAAATGCCCAGAATTGGCTCATGCAGTGGCAGAGAGCAGATGATGGTTGCAAGGGGCTGGGTGAAGGGGGGTTGTGGAGTGAGTGCTAGTGACAGGGGTGTTCTATTGGGGTGATGAGTGTTCTGGAAATAGATGTTGGTGAGGGCTGCACAACCGTGAGTGTGCAGAAGACTGCTGAGCGCTGTCTCTGGGAGTGCTTGTTGTTGGGGCGGCTTTATTTTGTTCTCATCCTGTAATGTGAAGGGTCATCTTGTGCTGAGACCATTCAACTCTTGTGAGTGGTAAGGCTAAGAGACTTTGCAGAGTCATGTTTCTTTTTTCCCCCTTGCTGAGTGTAGGCAAAAATGGTTTAAGCCTGAGAAAGTGCTCCATATGCAGAAATGTCTTTCAGTTTTGGCTGGTGTAAAAATCTTGTGAGCTTTTTAATCATTTAGGACAGTCTGTAGGGGGAAACAGCCTGTGAAGCCTGGGTGAGACTTGGAAGAGCCGCGCTACCCTCCCAGACACGGGTGGGGATTTCACCCCCATTCAGGCAGTGAAGGGCCAAGACCCGTGAGAGGAGTTGACAGTCATGAATATTTATGTGTATCCGCTGCTTCATCTTGGATATTAATTTCTAGCTGAGTCATTTTGTGGCAGCAGCCTCATCCTACATCAGGAATTTATAGTATCTGGTCTTTGAGGTGAAGAGCTGACAGACTTGATTATTTAACAGTCTATCTTGTATTGATATCTCAGATTCCTTTGTCAACCGCAAAACAGCAGAAATACAGACGTCCTTTAATGCCGATGTGACCTGGAGCAGGTTTAGTTTCTGTACCTCAGTGACCTTATCTGCGTGTGGGGAAGATGATAACAGTGCTTCCCTCAGAGGGGCTGGTGAGAGGAGACTGAGAAGCACAAGTGGAAGACTTACACGAGATGCTCATGAATGACAAAATTTAGTGCTCTCAGCCTGGTGAGGCCTCAGGGGCAGAGATGTCAGAACAGAGCAGTCCTAGCCGGAGTTCGATCCGCATTGGCAGGTTTTATGATCACTATCACCACTGTGGGTTATCAGGTAGTTTTAAGACTTGGTAATATGAATTCATGAATAATGTTAAAGACTAGACAACTCAGATCCGGTTTACATAGTTCTCAAGATTTCCTGTGAGAAATGGATATTTTTTCCCCATCTTAAATCTGAGTGGATTCTCTAAAAAAATTCTGTAGTCCTCCATCTTTTTCCTTTAATTCTCCTTTTTTTTAAATAAAAGTTTTTAAATGGAGTTACTGGGGACTGAACTGAGGGCCTCATGCGTGCTGAGCACATACTCTCTCAACTGAGGTATACTCTCCCCCATAATTTTTTTAAACTTTACTTTCTTAGTATTCAGAGGTTAGAGGCCTCTAATTCTTTTTTTGGAGACTTGTCCATAAACCGGTAAATCTAAAATTAATGGACAAAATTTGGTTTATTAAAAAAATCATTAGAACTTTTATCAATCCATTCAAAAGGAAATGCTTATTGAGTTAAAATGTTTCTCCTTTATGGTGATTTCTAATTTTTGGTCTAGCTTAACTTATTAAAAGTAATCCTCATCATCATAATGACCAAGCTTGCTGTGAGTGGACACCTACCAAAGGCTAAACTGTTTTTCTCATGTTTTACTTCAAAGCAGGTGTTTGACGGTAGGTATCAATGTCTCCTTTTTGCAGCTGAGGGATTGAGAGGTGGGCAGCTTGTCCCAAATCAAACGCAGCTGGCGGTGCCTAGCTCGGTGCTGGAATCCAGGCTGCACAGGATGCATTCTCAATTTCTCCTCTGATCAGCCTCCCGTTGAGTGGTTTCCCGAACTCCTGTGAGTCCATAAATGACCGATTTTGGCGATCTCAGCCTGATGAGGCCTTCAAAGGAGAGACACCAGTGAGAATGTGAGACAGAGCGGCATAAATTAAAATTGTACATTTTCACAAATGTTGCATTCTCAGGTAATGACTTAAATAGTTTATGTTTTCTTTATATTAGTGCTATGTAAGCACTAAAAACAAAACATTAAAAATGATTATAGTGCAAAATAGGAGTGGGCTTTGAAAGTCCAATCATTGCTAATGATGTTGCTTGTTTTTCTCTAGTGGTGCTTATTGACAGAATAATTTACAATGACTGAATTTGTTTTATGTATGTAGTCTTAGTATGGAGGAAAAGTTTGTCAGTGCATATTGAAAGTAAAATCTTTACTCTTTTCTTTCCTGATGATAAATATGTACGTTGTTTCCATGGCTTAAGTATATTTCCTCATTTGTGAAATTTGAGTGATGCCGTTTACCATGTCTGACTGTGAGAGGTAGACGCCTTGTATACAAAGCATCCAAGAGCTGCTTAGTAAAAATGTGCTGTCACAATGACAGATAGTTTAGAAGGATCAACTGTGAATACTAAAGAGGTTGGCTTGTTTCTGATGCATATTCAATATGGATATATATGAATATGGCTTAAAGTAACAAGGATTCAGGGTTTTGTGTGTGTGTGTGCGTGCAGTATGAAGTTTTAATGAAATCTGTATCATTCTATTGAGACAGGGACTAGTTAAATTGACTTAAGCAGACGACCTTGAAGATTATTTACACAGAATGTGTATTGTTACAACTCAGTGTTCATGCTGCCGTGTAACTATACACTCAGACATTTAAATTCGTAGGACTCTGACCAGAAGCATTAAGTTTAGAAAAATCCACATTGATCATTTTCAGGGAATAAGCTTCTCTCTTTTGTGATTAAAGAAAATTTTGATTTATTTTTCTGCACTCTTAATAGGTTTTAAAATATCAAAACATTGATTTGACATGTCAGCTTTTTTAATAGAAAAAAGCTCATGCTGTTTTAATATGTAAATAAATGTTTTTGTATTTCAATACACTTCTATGATTTCCTGGCTCTTTGAGAAGTATTTTGCAAGATACTTAGATTACCTCCTGTTGGAAAAATACAGACATGACTTTTATGAATATAGGCCTAGTACAGGTCTGTTGGTTTTTGCTACAGTGCAAGACATGAGGACTAGGAGAGCAGTATGTGCTACATAAGCTTTTAGTTATCTGATTCTTGTTTCTGATCCACAGGCAATTTTTGTGTTGCACCTTTCCAGGCAACCAGGAAGGCCTTTTAAGCCATAGGTGGCGCTGTTACACCTTCTTACAGTCTTAACTTTCCTGTTTGTAAAGGAAGTCTTAAACAACTTTTTTTTTTTTTGATTCCTTTGCTTAGTGATTCAGGGTAGCACAATGTCCATTATGTCTGACTACCTGGAACTATTATTCTGCTTATGTCTTAGTTTTATTCTATCATCTCGCTGTGAACATTTCAGACTTCCTGTGCAAACAGTTGCAACATCGGACTTTTCTTGCAGTGTTAGAAACCAGTGAGCCGGGATTTTATAAAAGAGCTAGAAGCGGCCTCTGGAGCACCTTAAAGCTGAAAAGTGTACTGAGTTCCCTAAGTATTATCCCCACCGCTGTGTGTCAATGGGTGGTAGGAGATTTGGTACATATACAAAGGGGTGTGGTGTTTTGACTTGGGTTTGCGTGCATGCGCTGTCACTGAGCTACGTGATCCTGAGTCAGTTCTTTCTGAGTTTTTCCCTCGTCTGTGAGATGGGGACACTCATTTCTGCTTTGTAGAATTGTGAGAATTAGAAATTATGTAAAGTGTTTAGCACAGTGTGTATGACAAGAGGGCTCATAATCTTAACTGCTGTTTGGTGTGAAGCCATCATTTGATAGTCTTTGGCAATTACTGAGAAACAGGAAAATAAGAAAAGCTGGTTTTATGATGAAAGATATTTGAGGAGGTTCCATAGTTCCTATACACATAATTTAGCATCAGCAGAGTCAGGACAGTTACACAGTCGCCCTGAACCAATGTTAAGCCACAGAATTTTTGTTACTTCATATATGTTGGGGCTTAAGGGGACCCAATACTTATACACATGTTGTGTCCAGCAGCCAACTGAGAGATGACAAAGAACAGGCAGGCGATAAATGTCTCCTTTATTACTGATGAAGCCACGTTCTCCATGAAATTCAGGGCTGTGGGAGAGTGAGTGTCATGACACTATGTCCCAGAATTAGAGACTTACGCAGTCCCAGGTAACTCTGGTCCACAGCGAGCATTCCCTTGAGAGATTCTGACCCATAATGCACAGGACTGTCTTGCCATGGAACTGAGCATCCCGGCTGCTTCCTAAGGGTGGCCAACACTGGAGGGGAAGGAAAGCTTTCATATGCCCTGCTTGTCTCCCCGGACTCACACCTCAATCTGTTAGTGTGAGGAGGGCTAGCCGTGGGCCAGTGGTCAGGGGTGTGAAGGGAGAAGCAGTCTCCCATGGACCAGAGGAGTGGGGAGGAGGGAATCCCCCCTCAGATTAAACAGGTGGTGGCTTGAAACAGAAGGGTGCTCCTCAAGAGTTTATAAGAGGGGAAATAAGGATTTCCTTTGGGACTCAGAATAGTCATGAAACACAGAAGATGATTAGATGGGAGACTTGTAAATCACTTTCTTATTAAATTGAAATTTGTTGGGCACCAAAAATGTGCTACATTCTTTTCTGAGAGTTTTACAGAAATGAATCCTCCAATTTTCACAACAAGTGAGTAAGAAAGATTTGATTGTTATCCCAGGTTTACAGTGTGGAAATTGATGCACACAGAGGGTAAGTAATTTGGCCAAGGTAACAGAGCTAGTAAGTGGCAGAGCTGGGATTTAAATCCTGGCTATCTGGTTTCCAGGCTCCCAGGGATGGGCTTTGGGTGTTTACAGGTATCTGCATCCCTGGATCTCTGTACCTCTGCATCAGTTAGACCAGAAAGGACAGGGAAAGTGGAGTTATACAGGTACTCACAGTCGTGTTTCAGCCACTGTCCATGGAGTGTGCCCCGTGATTGGCATTAATTGTTTTCCAGGCAGTAGATCTGTTCTTATAACAGAAATTTAGTCCATTGAGTTAATCTAGAAACCCTTCCTGCTCTGCTTCTGTCCACGCTTGCCATGTGACTGCCTGCCCGAGATTGGGCCGTGGAGGAGAATCTGTACTCATGGTTGAACTCTGATATTTCAATCTGGTTTGTAGTTTCACATCTCCTGTTACATTAATAAATTAAATGTCTGGTTTTCTTGCATCAGTGTGTCATAAGTTTGCTTAATGTGAAACCAGTCCATGGGAGCCGAGGGGTGCTGACGGAATAATTTCTGAGCATGTGGCATTTCTACCCGTGCAGAAATGGCTGGAGGATGTCCACCTTCCTCACTGATTTCTCCCAGCAGCAGGGTCCTCTCCCACCCCCGGATGTGAGGATGGGATCTCTCTGAGTAGGCCATTCAGAGGCCGAGTCCACCAATCAGATGAAGTACCTGGAAGTGGGTTTAATAGAAGAAAAGGGCTTCCAGGTAGTCCGATGGGCTGTTTGAGTCCGTTTGGTGAAAAGATGTCCACTGTCTGTGGTTGAGCTGCTTCTTTGCTGTTTAAAAGTCTGTATTACATGAAGGGAATTTAAAAAGCAGAAAGGTGTGATTTCAGGTGGTACATCCGCACCGGTGAGTAGTGCTGGATGACCGCCTGTGTGAGGAATAGACAGAGTCTTACAAACTTCATAAAACAGCTTTTAAAGCTCTTCCATCTGAGTGCACTTCGTATGGGGTCCAGTTCATGACTGGTCGCGCTGAGAGGGCACGTAACTGATGATGGCAGAAAGGACACGGAGGCATCAAAAAGGTCCCAGACATGTTCTGTGTTTAGAGGATGGGGCACAGAGTAACATATTTGAGCTGGTTTTTCATTGAACACTTTTGAGTATTTTCTAGGACTCCCCAATCCCCCATGGTTCCATGCAGCTGGGTGTCCCCTCAGTGCAGCTCTGTCAGCGCTTGCCCTGGGCTGATGCGGTGTCACGGGGAGCAGGACGGTCAGTGTCCCCGGCTCCTCCGAGCTCCGTCTCCTCATCCGCAGAGCCGGGTTTCTCATCCGTGTCTACTTAGTAGGATTGCTGAGACTCACACGTGATGGTTGTCAGGTGTGACTTTTGGTTGTCTCTGTGATTGGCGTATAGTCAATATTTGATAGAAACACTTGTTTTTTATTATAATTGTGGCTCCTAGATTGCAGTGGTTTTTAGTCTGCATTTATTTTTTTATATAAATTTATTCTTATTTTTAAGTAAGCACTTGTATTTATTTATTTTCATGAAGGTACAGGGGATTGAAGCCAGGAACATGTGCGTGCACAAAAGGTGCTCTACAATGGAGTAATACCCACCCTCCTTGTCTGCACTTAAAAATAAATATTTCAATACACAAAATATTTCTTAAACACCATCATGGGTCCTATTTTCTGCATAGACAATTGAATACATATGCCATCTCAATAAGAATAAATGTCATGGGGACATACCTTTCTAAATCTGTTTACGTGTTTTAAAACGATCATAGCTAGTGAAAAACACGAGTCTTGGATCCACTACTTCTTAGGGTCTGCTTTGCCATCATGGGGAATTACATTCTACAGAGAAGGCTTATTGGATCTCATTGATATTTGGATGATTTTGCAATGTTCAAGGCTTTCAAAAGCTGACCGTTTTGTATTTTAAACTAACTACAAAGTTATCTTCTAGAAGTTGTAAGTCCTTAGCTTGTGAAGTGCCCAGTAATTCAGTTTGTATATGTCTGTGTCTCTGTGAACGTGTATGTGTGTGATTTCAGGAATGTAGCAATAAGTTCCATATAGCCTTCTGAAATCTTTCTCCTCCAGTTCAAGGTGTAGGTATATATTTACACAAATAAATTGATACTCTTTTGTGATTTGGCATATTGGTGGGAATAAGAGGTTCTCATAATTGTTTCAGAAGGGTTGGGGAGCATGAGCTTAGAAAATGGGAGGAGATAGAGGCAGGGAGGTTCTTTAAACTTTGTGCAAGATGAGAAACAGTAGCTTTTCTTTTTTCTTCTAAAGCAAACTGGCACTGAATTGTAACATACTAATACTCAGAATTGCTTTTCTGATCAGAGACAAGTGCCTCAGATTTTTCAAGGCAACATGAATGATGAAATGTGTTTTAGCAGTTATCTTTAAAAGTAGTTTTATTTTTCAAGTATAAGTCTATAGACTGTTCTTTTTTTCCCAGCTGTACAAGAATTTCTCATTGATCCAGGTACGTGATCAATGTGTTTAGTTTCTTTGGGTTATTTATTTTTTTTAAGTGCTTGATTCATTCTGGTGTGAATGAATGTTTAAAATTTCTGGATTTTGATCTTTAAAACTTGCTGATTTATCAGAACTGCAAAAAACCTGATGTTTGTTCCTTGTTTGGTGGGGCAACCTATTGATTTATGTTGTCTGTTATAGAGGGAAATTCTTCCTCTAGCCTGTAGATAATTAAGTGAATGGTTTGCAGTGTGCCTTAAAAATTATTTGAATGCATTGAGCATGTTTGTCCAGTGAATTTTGGATTGAGTCATAATAATGACTTTGCTTTGATTCTGTGGCTTTTGTCCTCTCCACAAGAATTTGAATTCTCTGTTGCATTTTGTATTCGTGTTCTTAACAGGGGAAGGAATTTTGCATTTTTTACAGAGGTGGGTTTTCCTATCCCCTCTGTATTCCTTCTGTAATTGATACAGCGAAAATCTGTTATTGCAGTGCTTAATTATTTCATAAAAAATTTTTTGGCTTAATCAGAAACAATGACAAAGAATGATAATAAAAAATACGAAAACCTTCCTTCCTTTGAAGAATAGAAATGAGGTGGTCAGGCTCACGCATGCTTTGTACCTGACACACTTACTCTCATGTCATTGTGTATCATGAGTCGGAGATGGAGTTGCTTCAGGTTTATAGATTTTTGTTTTAACATTTGTGTTGAATTCATTCTCTAGGCATGATGATTCCTGTTGCCTTTGTGGAAAGTGTAGATGAAGGGAAACAAATGCTTTGTTTTGTTTTCAGGAGGCCTGAGATGCTGATGAGAAAAGAGTAGAGGGTGGGCTGAGGAAAATAGTGATAGACCCTAACCTCCAGGCTGAAATTGATGAACAAAGAAATCAATTAAGTGTATCGGTATTTGACTAATAGAAGTCAGACAGCCCAGACTGTCTAGTTATGCCCAAAGGAAAGTACTGAATTCACCTGCAGAATTAGGTGCTTTACCATGTAGAAGCAGCTTAGAGCAATCAGAAAAATCAGTGATGAGATATAAAAAGAATATAATATCTTTTATTTCTGAAACTTTTCTACATTAAGTTGTGTAGAGCTAAAATTAAGTTTCAAGCACCAGGAGTTAAGAGTTTAGGTGGTTCTGTGGGATCGTTATTCAGGGATGTGTCTAGACCCTGCTGGAGTGGCCGAAGCTGGCAGGAAAAGATCCAGAGCCAGGATTTGTCATCCTAGGATGTCCTCCATAATGGTTCCATGTGGGAGCCCATGATTGAGTTAACAAGTTGTAACACATCGCAGCCGCCTGTCAACTTTAAGAAAAAAAATGTGCTTATTAACTGCTTTAAAGCAAACACCTGTGCATCCTCACTCCTGTCTCCTTGCCATAAAAAGCAGAGACAATGCCTTGCTTGCATATTTGAGGTTATAGATAGCACACTGCTTATTGCAGAGCAATGACCCAGGCCCTCAGCTATAAACGCCAGGCCTGCGTGGTGTTAGATAGTCTATTATCCCCAAAACAGGGACCAGGCTGGTCTGGTGGTCTGCTTTGTAATGAACATGTCTAAAAAATGTATCTTGTTCCCCTCAGCCCATGACTTCCCTAAAGGTAAACTAAGCCTTAGTACTCATGGTGGAGTCTACAATCTCTGTCTCATCCCTTCTTTCCCCAAGTTCCTGCCTACTATCTCACAACTGTTATTGACTTTTTACTTTGATTATACACAATAAATATGGGAGCATTTGAGAGACTCGTGGATTTGGCTCCCTAATCCCTCTCGCTTTCTTTCCTTTTTCCACAGTCTTGAGAAATTCATTCCGTGTCGGTAAGACTTCCGCCAGCCAGAACCCACAGTTCCAGGTGAGAAGGATGCAGGCTTTATCCCTCCTACCCGAGGGAGAGAGAGGAGATAATTGAGATATGCTCCCCTGTGGTCCCTTCCTGCCCCAGGGCCACTCCAGTTCACCTGCAGCCTTCTGGCCTCTGCTCACAGGGCCTCTGTCCCAGGATTGACCGCAGCCTTTTATTCCCTTGTCAACATTCCCTGTGCCTTTCAGAGGTTGCTCTCTTCTCTGCAATTCAACCCTGGCAGATGTGATGGTGGTCAGCGTGCTGATGGGCAGTTACTTGGGGACTCCCAGGAGCCATGCTGATTCTCCTGAGTCATTCGGGGTTACAGAACTGTCAAGCACTGCAGGAAGCCCATTCACGTGAGTTCAACACAGCATTACATCACTTTCATTTTATTTTTGAATTTTCAGTGGAGAAATTATTTGTAGCACACTGTTCCAGATTTTAGGCCGCCTGCTTTCCTCACCACCATTTCCTTGTTGGCTCTGGTGCTTGTTTTAAGAACCAGGTTTCTTCTCTGGTCATTTGTAGCAGCTGGGCTTGCCGAATCCTTGATTTGCATTTGAAGCAGAATGCTTCTTCGTGATGTCAAACTGATTTTCCTTGTCATGTCTGAATATTTCTTGTACACTCAGCAACAGTTTCAAGTGAAATGCTCTTGTCCAATTTCGGTTAACTAATATTTGCTGATCTCCTGCTTTCATGCTGAGGGCAGTTTCTTCTTCCTGTAATAAATGTTAGCAATTTGCATTTACTATGGAAGGTACTAATCCGAGGTGCTTTTGTTCTTAACAGTTTTAATACAAATCACCCATTAAAATGTACAGCGGATTTTACTCTATGCCCAGAAATGTGCATCCCAGTCAATCTTAGAATATTTTCTTCCCCCCAACAGGAAACCCAGTACGCATAAGCAGACATTATCAACTTCCCCATCCTCTCCAAGCCCCAGGGAGCCACTCTTCTGTCTCTGTGGATTTGCCTGTGCTGAACATTTCATGCAAATCGAGTCACTTCATGTAAGTGGAACCGTCTATTTTGACTGACTTCTTTCACACTGAGTAACGTTTTCAATGTTTGTCCACGTTGTGGCCTGGGTCAGTACTCTATGCTTTGCTATTGCTGAATAATATTTCACTGTATGGCTGGGCCCCTTTGTTTACCCATTCATCACGTGATAGACATTTGGGTTGTTTCTGTTTTTTGGCTCTGAAAATTAATGGCGAAAAGTAATGGTGAATATTCCTGTAGGAGTTTTTATGTTAACATTTGTTTTCAGTTCTCTTACTTGTGTGCCCAGGAAGCAGAATTGCTGGATCATTCAGAAGCCAAATGTTCAACTCTCTGAGGACGTGCCAGGATGTTTTCCAAAGTGGTCACGCTGTGTTACATCCTCACCAGCAATGGCTGCGGGCTCCGCTTCCTCTGTGTCCTCATTAGTGCTTGTTAATCTTTTTTTGATTTTAACCTATTGTAGTGAATGTGAAGTGGTTTCTCCTAGTTGTTTTGACTTGATTTCCTTTAGAGCTAATGTTATTGAACACCGTTTCATTGTGCTTATTGGCCATTTGTATATTTTCCTTGAAAAATATCTTTTCAGATTCTTTTTTCATTTTTTAATTGAGTTGCCTTTTTATTGTTGAGCTGTGGAATTTTTTTTTTGATACACAAATTCCTTATCAGATAAATGATTTGAAAAAATTTTCTCCTGAGTGTTGTTTTTTCACTTTCTGGATGGTGTTTTTTGAAGCAAAGTTTTAAAGTTTAATGAACTCCAATTTATCTCTGTTTTCATTTTTCCTTGTGCTTTTGGGGTAATATTTAATATCTGATGTATTTTATTAAAACTTGTATATATAAAATAACTTAATTCTTAGGACCGTTCTAGGAGATGGGTGCGGTTGTTGTCCCCAGTCTATGCATCGGAGACTGAGGTGCAGAGAATTTGACTGACATATTAGTGTCAAAGCTACCCAGTGCTGTGGGAATTCAGACCCTCATGTTTTTCCCTAGCATCTGAGCTCAACACCACCATGCTCCAATCTTTCCAGGAAACGTTAATGAAAAAATCTTTACTTTTTTGATTTCTTGTTAGATTTTTTTCTTATTGGGGACCTCAAATTCTCATTTTCTTTTCGGATATCAGTGTCGATTTATTTTAGGTCTCATGTAGGGAGAAGCATTGCTATCAGTTAACTTCTTTATTACTCACTCTCCAGTGATGATTGTTGCTAGTTGATCTAATCAAGTCATGCTTAAGTCTTTCCTGCTCATGACACTAACAGCAGAGTCATGACTTATAGAATGCTCAAAGAAGAAAGTACTTGATTGATTTTATTTTGCCAACCAATCAAACCAATCAAATAAAACCCTGGTGTTGACACAGACTATAAGCCCTCCAAAATAGGGTCACTGTCTTCATTGTGTTTCATTTGTTGGGTCACAGTGTCTGGATAGTGCCTTGCTGTCCAGCAGTTTTGTGAGGATACGGTGCTCGTGAATCATTGTAAGGACAGAATTTTGACAACAGACTGTGTTGTTCATTTCACGACGGGAAAGGTAATATAGAATTACTGTTCAGATCTGTTTTAAAATTAAGCTTTGAATTTTGAGAATAGTTCAAGAAGCCATACAAAGCTCTTTTTCACTAATTTTAGATCTATCTTAGACACATTATGTTTACATAGCAGAGTAACTTATCAAGTAGATTTGACAAAGGAATGTTATATTGATTATTTGTTTTAGTTGAAATATTCTACCAGGGATAAAGTCATAAGTGCCCATAAATGAACAAATATATTTGTATTTAAATGCAACATGGGAGCAGACTACATATGTTTCTATATAATATATATGACTGTGTGTTTTAATCTTTCTGTCAGTGTTTTAATAGTTTTTCAGCAATTTTGTAACTTTAGAATTCTTCTAAAAAATTCACCCCCAATTCTAGTGCAGTTTGTACTGTGTATCCTGTCTTATGCATGGGATTCCACTGTCCCCTCAGTGAGGAATTTCCTCTCCTATTGTGTTAGGAGCAGAGTTAAAGGAACTGTGATTTCTAGGCCTTTGCTCTCCATGTGTTTGCAGTTGGCTCTCAGTCACGATTTTCCCTTTCCAGAGTTTTCATTGTTAAATTAGAATTTCTGAAAATAACTATTAATATGTTGCATTGGTCTCCCTAGAAACTTGACGTCTTTGTGCTTTTCAGTTTTCAATTTATGAAAAATGCAAATGCACTCTTGTTTTTAAGTTGTCCTTTTTCAATAGATATTTATCTCTTAATTGATAGAATAATTTTTCCCAATGAATGAATTGGTGTGCATGTTTTAAAGGATAACTTACTTTTTATTTTTCTTATTGTAACAGTAATATTCATTGTAGAGAATTTAGTAAATAAGGATTAACACAGTAATAACTTCACAATGGCCTCTAATCTCACCTGGAGATACAGTTGTAAGGTTTGAAATTGAGAATTATAAGTCCTCTCAAATTTTTCTTTTTCAAGTACGTATAGGTTACTGAGATCCTCGAATTCCCATATGAATTGTAGCAGCAGATAGTCAGTTTCTGCAGAGGAGCCCACTGGGATTGTGATCGAGACCACGTTGAATATACAGATCGCTCTGGGGAGCACTGCCATTCCAAGAGCACTTTCTTTTGATAGGGGAATGTGTGTGGAGTGTCTGTCCTGGTATTTAGGTCTTCTTTAACTTTTTTTTTCAACAATGCTTTGAGTTTACAGAGTATTATTTTACTTTAATTATCTTTGCCTTTATATTGAGGACAAGTGTGCAAGGTACTGGGATCAGAAGTGTATTTGAGCCCCGCAACTTGCTGCCACCATGGACGCTGCGCTCTTGCTTCACCCGCTGTACAATCTTGCACAGAATACGACCTCAGTAACTCTCTCTTGAATGAATGATTATATGATTGTTGGATGATGCTTGAGAGTCCTTGTGATGATTTTTTTCCCCAGCCTTTCCCCAGTTCTTAACTATGCCCTTTCTCTTCCTAAACTCCAGCCTGGGTTTCAGCCTGCCTGTGGCATTGATTTTCCTTGTCTGTGGACTCTTCCTTTCACTGGTTCCCGATAATGTTACATGTGGGCTGTGGAAACTTGCTAGATGTCAAGAAAGAGCTAATCCATTGTAGGCCAGTATTTTTAGAGTTTGTTATTGTTTTATTGATTGAAATTAAATGAGGCTGCCCCCTGAGCCCTCCCATGAGCACTTTTGACCTTCCTACAGCTGATACTGCTCTAGTTGCTGCATGTGCCCTTTCCCCAGCCTTGATTTTGTAATTGAATAAGTCACCATCACTGGAGCCCTCTCTTTAAAAGATAAAGAGAACATTTGCTCCTTTTCCCTGTTTGGGGACTTCGATGAGATGAGATCCCAGATAAAGAATGGAGCCCCACCTCTTTCTGACCCCCGCTGTTTCCGTTCCTTTCTTCAGGGGAAAAGAGTACAATTCAACAGTATAAAGATTGATTGTGAGCTAATGAGATAGACAAGACAACCGATCATTTATTAAATAACCTTTCATGATAGAAACAAATGTATTATACACACAAACAGCACACAAAGCACTGTAGTACCATGGTTACAATCGTGGGTCCGAGTTCGTGTCCTGCTCTGGAGAGACCAGTCCTGTGAGATGGAGAACTGGTAAGTCGGCTTAGCCTCTCCAGAACTGGTTTTCTGTCCTGCAGAGACGGGTCTCGCTAGGCGTCCCCCCCGTAGAGGTGCTGTGGGGTGTAAATGACGCGCGTGGGCAGCCTGAGCACAGCTGCTCATTCCTCGTAAGTGCAGGGTAGCATAGCTTTTGCGGTGATGGCTTTATGACCGCCCGATGTAGACTGTCAGTGCTCTGAAGGGATGCCTTGTGGTTTGGAGATGGGATTCTCACTTCTGTAAATACCCAAGTATAGTGTTATTGGGTCCTGCTGATTTCAGTCTATTCTTTAGAAAGTACATATTGTAGATATATTTTTCAAGCATGCGTGCTTTTTTTCTTTTACTATTAAAGTTCTACCCTCTCATCTCTTGGTGTTACTTTTCATGGAATCCAGGAAACAGTCCTAAGCTACCTGCCTCTTCACACTTTTCCGTGGTGGTTTCCTTCCCTGATTAGAAGAGGGTTTTGCATAGGAAATTTTATTTGTTCCCCTTTTCTTGGAGTCTCTCTCTCTGTCTGCCCATCTCTCACCTCTCAATCTGTCCATTTCTCAACCCACTGCTTCTTCTGACATGTTCCAAAACGCATTTCAGGTAGCTTACAGAAGAACAGATACCAAATAAACAGGTGAGAAAATGGGGCCCAGTTCAGACAGTGAGGCTAGGAGGCGAGCCTGTGTGAGGGTTGCAGGCGTGAGACACATGCCTCTGCCATGTGACTTATAAGATCGACAGCAGCAGTGTGTTTCAAGCTCCCAGCAGACACAGGGAAGCAGGATTTGAGGGAGATGCTTACTGGCTGTGAAATAAATAAGTGACTTAGGAGAAGCCCAGCCTTTCCAGCTACTAAGGCTTAGGAGAATATTTTGAGTGTCTTCCAAAATCAGAGTATGGCATCTTTTCTTTTTTCAGAGTTCTATGTATAGTTGGTTACATTCTATACCTGGAAATTTCTCCAAAACTGCTTCCCACGTGAGTCCCATGGCTCGGGGATTGGGTGGTTCTGCTCATTGATGGGGGTTGGCCAGAAACAGAAAATGAGAGCCTCAAAGGGGCCTGGGATTTGTCAGTTATGTTTTGTCAGTGCTGTAGGGTTCAAGAAATGCTTTCACCGTTTCTCTCCATCTGAGGCGGCAGCGTAATCTCTTACCAGCATCAGGAGCTCAGGGCCACGGGATGGTGGGGGCTGACTGCACTGCCGTCAAGACAGCTGAGCTAGTCACTGCAGGTGTGGTTCTTTTACATACTGCAGTTCATGCTCTTTACTAGAATGTTTCTACAGGGAGTTAATTAACTGAGTTAATTAACATTTAATAAATATGATCTTTGTTGAAAAGACAGTTATAGGCAGAATATAAGCTGTGAAGTCTTTAAAAACGGTTTCATTACTGAAATTTCATTTGGGGAGATACACGGTTTATCTTATATATGGCTCTCTTTTAAAGTAACAAAGAAACAAGACAGAAAAGGCAGAGGATGATTTCTGTTCTTCCTCTCGGCTTGCAGGTGCCTTCACCTCCAGTGGCATCCATCCAGACACCAGCACTGACACTGGCCGTGCTCAGAACTGCCTCAGCCCTGAAGACACTGCTGACAAATAGAAGGGGGCCACGCCCTGTTACAGCAGGTGCTCTCACTTTGTGGGTCCTTATGTAACTGCGTGGTGTTAATCAGGATCGCCCGTCCTACATTGTGTGATGCTGCTGCTTTGTCTCCTAGTTACTTGTTTCTCTAAGTATTCTTGTATTATTCTCCAATGCATAGTACTACACACCTAAAAATGCTTTTTTTCAGATGAAAAAGAATGTGCATTTAAAATAATAACTCTGAAAAAGGGGGCAAAAAAGGCTATCCTTGTCCCGCTATTCAAAGATAATAATTAACACGTTAACGTATATTTTCATCAGTGTGGATCACCTCTGTCATAAAAAACCAGAGAGCACTCTGTGACTGTTTACTGTGTGGACACCTCCATTTTCCATTCGGCTTTTTATATGTTTTTCTACAATATTCTATCTCCTCTGGCATGATTTTTGATGACCAGTATAGCATTCTGTCTTGTGGAGGCATTGTCCATTTTACTTCGGACTTAAATAAACTTTTAAATTCCAAGTATACTTAACTGAAATACTGAAAAGAGAACTGTGGTGGTAGAGGAAGGCCCTACCTCCCTTCCCCTTATTTCCGAAGAGTAAAAACTGTTGAAAATTTGATATATATGTTTCATGACCTTTATGCCTATGACATACATATATACACACATATGAGAATTCCATGTATACGTGTGTGTATATATGCTTTATTTAAAAATGAGACCATACTATATGTTTTTCTGCAGCTCGCTTTAATCACTCAGGTGTATATCATAGACGTCCTCCCACTCCAGACTCACCCGGTCCTTTCAGATAGAGTGGAGGGGTCTCCTGATTTGCGGGTGTGGTCTCTTTCCCACGCACACCTTTGGTGAGAGAATGCTGTGGACAAGGCCCTGGACCACGGCGAAATGCCGGCTCCCTCATTGCTCGCAGCTCGTCGTGATTTAACGCATCATTGTCTTGATGGTGGACAGTTAAGTTTTCTCCATTTTCCACTGTCAGAAAGGATATTTGACTGGCATCCTTCTTGTACAGACATTCCTGTGATCTTTTATGAGTATTCCTTTAGTTAAGGCTTCTGGAAATTTAGTCCCTGGATGTGACATTTACATTCATCACAGACTCCATTCAAGTAACTCTAGAAATTCCTTCCATAGGGGAATGAAAAGATGCACAATTACTTATGTAACCAATTCTCTATTGCTGGATATGATTTCACTTCAGTTTTTCTTCCCACCATTGTAAACAGTGCTGTGTAAATGCCCTGATGGGTACATCTTTTTGGACTAAATTTGTTTTTTCCTAGAGGAAACGATTCGTAGAAGTGGTGTTGAGTCAGTGTGTACGTACGTTTTTCAGAGTTTACATATCCATTGTCATGTCGTCCTCTGAAAATGTCGCTCATGGTTTCTTCTCCCACAGATGGACACTAGATAGAATATCTTTTAAAAATATTTGCCAATATGATGAGCAAAAGTGCTTTTTCATTGTTTTAGTTTGCATTTGATGACCAGTGAGGTATTGAGCATTTTTCACTCATTAGCCATTTGACTTTTTTAAAATGAATGATTCCTTTTATCCTTTGCACACATTTAAGTGGGGGAGCTTCTTGTTGGTTTGTGACAGCTCTTTGTATGTTATGAACATTAACTTCTTGTCTTCAACAACATGTATCACAGAGCTTTTTCTTGTCATTTCTTGCCTTTCATTTTGTTTAGGAGGATTTTAATTTTGGTAGTGTCTCAAAATATTCTTATGATAATAAATGTATTCCTTATGTGTTTTATCTTTGAAATTATTCTTAAAAATAATTTCTTATACTGGAATAAATCTCCTCTGTAGGTTTTTTTTAATCTCTAAGATGGAGATGATAATAGTACTTGTTAATGTAAGGGTAAGTTGAGTTAATAAGAGCAAAGTGTTGTATTTGCTGTTATTAGTACTTTTTTATATTTACATCACTGTCTGTAAATTATCTTGTGGTCCTTATGAGAGGAATAGTATTTATTCTTTCTAGGTGATTGTCTGATTGTCTCAGGACAATTACTGAAGTCATACTTTTCTCTTTGATTTGAAATCCCACCTTTACAAAATACTTATGTACACTAGAGTCTCTTTTTGAGCTCATGGTTCCCTTCTGTCAATCTGCCTTTCTTACTCCAGCACCATAACTTACATATTGTAAAAATTTATTTAATAATTGGCAGTCTGAATTTTTTTTCATTCTTTTCTTCCATCCCAAATTTTCTTGTCTAGTATTATGATTTTATTATTCCTGAAGAATTCCAAAATATTTTGTTCAAGTTAAAAAAAAATCAGATTGGAGTTGTCATGGGAGTTTTCAGTAAGTTTTGAATTATTCTGATGAGAACTTACATCTTTACAAAACTGCTTTCCTCCATGCAATTTGTTGATGTCTCTACATTCTCACCTCTTACTTTACCCCTCAGTACAGCCCTGAAGTTTCTCCATTTAGAACATGGGCATTATTTTTTAACTTATTCCAGATTATTGTTTATGTTTTTGTCAATTTTGTAAGTGAAAATTTTTTGCTATTATATTTTTAAACGCTTAAAACTGAAATTTAGAAAGGAAGATTCGGTTTGTAAATACTCACTTTGTAATTTGTCATTTAAAATTGTAAGTATTAAGTAGTTGTTCCAGAATCCTTTCTTTTTTGTTTTTAAAAATTTGTGTCGAAGATTCTCAAAATGTTCATAGCTAAGTAGTATAGGTGGGGAGACAGATGGAGAGAGGTAGTGTGGCTCATGTACAAACTGTGAGCAGTTTCATGGCTGCCTTTAGGCTGGAGAAACCACAGAAGAGCCCAGGTTAGACAAGGAATGGCTTTGTATGCACTTGAAAGCCAGCTTTCCTGCCTGTATGGTGAAGCCTGGTGGGCGTGGCAGGTAGATGATCAAGGTCTGATCAAGGTCATTTGCTGCACAGAGCGCTGTGTCTGTGAGAAATGGTGACCATTGCCATGGCAAATGCTTGGTGCCAGGAACAATGCAGGGGAGCTGGGGAGCCTGTGTTAAGGATTTTCCAGTCCTGGGAGTGGGAAGATAAGACTCTGCATTCAGATCTGAGTTTGAATTAATCCTCTTTAGTTTACTGGACCTCTGACTTTTGTCAAGTTATGCATCCTGTTTGAACTCCTGCTTTGTTGTCTCTCAAAACAGAAGAATTACAGCCTGCTGCTAGAGTGTTTGATCAGGGTAAATGATTTGTGTCTATAAGATGCCACGTACAGTCACAAGCTCAGTGAGCAATGAGCTGTCCCCTCTTCTCCTGCAACTCAGTGCTCGATAAGTCATCAGCAGAAAGCGAGTCCCTAATTTGTATGTGGTGCAAGGAAGAACAAAACTAACGTCTTGCCTTTCCCTGGCAGTATTCTTACTTCTTTGCTTCATGTACCTCTTTCCTCCTTCACTCTCCCCTTTCACCTCCTCCACCAAGAGCCCGAGACTCTCTCAGAACACTAGATTCAAATTATTTAAATGTTGGCTCATTCCCATGAAATGACAGTGACTTAAAAAAACTGTACACATCCCAGAATTCATTGTATTTGATTTACACACACACACACGTGCACACACACACACACACACATCAGGCTACCTCCCATTTACTGAGGGAGAAGGGCCACTTTTTCTGAGTTTTCATTTACTCAGCGTGAGAGCAGTCTCTTAAGCAGAATTTCACCTGGCTTCGTGCATGGTTTTTTAAATTGGATTTCTGCTTTTTGTCCATAAAAATATTCTCCTATTAGAAGACAGGAAGTGGAGACATAGATATTCTGCTGAGATATTGGTGTTATCATATTTGAGTTTTAATGGACATAAGGCGGCATAGAGTCATACATTATTATGGATGAGAATCCTTGATGATGTAACTTGGACAAGAATCTGGGTCTCCTGCCATCGTGTCCATGCGGGTGAAGAGGCAACTGGGTGGGGGATGGCAGGGAACCTTCTTGCTTGAGTTCCAGGTTCTTGTTAGTTTTCATTGCTCAGCTGCCTTTAGTTTATGTCCATGAGGCCTCTCATGGGAAGGTCACTATGTCCTGAGAGACTGAGTTACTAATCAGCAGAAAGCTCTGGACCCACTCATATTTTCCAGAGTTTTTCTGCTGACCTGCTGACACTTTATATAAATGAGACCTAACAAACTACTGGATATAAAATCCTTATTGTTATCATTTGCCCTCAAGTTCCATAGGAATGGGGTGCTGTCTCAGGCTGTCTAAGGCTAGATCTGAACAAAGATAGGGTGATAGGCTCCGCTGCTGGACCCTCCCCAGTCGAATGGGATTTCCACCTTAGTTTTTAGAATCAGGCAGATGAGTTCAAATCTTGTCTTTACCAGTTATTAGCTTTGTGACCTTGGGGAAATAACTACTTTTTTGGTTCCAATTTTCTTTATCTGTAAATAAGTTCAGAATTTATTTTAGGGTTTTTGTTTTAGAATTGAATGTGCTAATTCCCTAATTTATTCCTAAAATACTGATCACATGGTTCTATGCTGGTGCCTTAGTAGTTGATTGCTAAGGGACTCAACAGTGAGAATGGGGATGGGGCCCCCTGGATCATACAGCTTATATTCCAGGATATGCTTGTAAAAGACAAGATTGCAGTGGATTTTTAGTAAATGTCCATTCCTTTCCTAATCCCCATTGATTGTGTATATATCTTTATACTAATATATGAACAATTTTTTTTTGCAGTTTAAATCTCTTTGTAGTATTTAAAGAATGTAACTATAACAAAAATACGTGAAATAAAATGACTTGACTTTTATTTTCCTTTCAATAAGCAAAACAAAATAAAATAGAAAAGAAAAGAAAAAGTATTGAAGGAGTAGAAATAATTTTATTTCCGTGGAATCAACTCCCTATGTTAGGTTTTTCCATTGTGTTGTTCAACATCATATAAAATTGACAGGTTGTGACTTCAGTGTTGATAGCTAGGTGAGTATAGTTTCTTTTTGTGGTTGTCTTTGATGAATTATTTGCACTAGATCATAAATGATGTGCATGTTACATATTGGAAACGAGGAAACATTGGAGACATACTACCTCCAATGCAGTCATTTTGTTACCGAGTCCAAACTCGTTCTGCTCGCCGCATGACAGGCCAATAAACCGGGAGATGAGGTGTTGGAGCAAGGAATAGTGACTTCACTTGCAATGCTGGCAGACCCAGAAGACGGCAGACTGATGTCCTGGAGAACTATCTTCCCCAAGTAAGAATTCAGTCTCCTTTTATACTAAAAAGGGGCGGGGTTGTGGTTGGTTGTTGCATACTTCTTGCTTTATGAATTGTTTGTCCTTTGAATCCGCTGTTCTTGCAGCTGTCCATGTGGATCAAATCATGGTACCCCTGTAAAACCTCCAAAAAAACAAAGGCTATTCTCTATTATGCAACTTGCCATCTCTACAGAAGTGCAGATGAGCTAACATTTTTAAAGATCAGGGCCAGGAGAATAGGCTTTCCTGCAGATTTCAGGCTAAAGGCAACTTTCTTTTTCAAATGGTGCAGAGCTACCAAGTCTGAGCCTAGGAAACAGGGCACAGGTTTAAACCCAAAGGAACAGATTTAACATAGGGTAAAAACTGTTACATTTTATTACAATTCCGTTTCCAGCTTCATAGATAATATTAGTAAGAAATATGAGCAATTTTGTATTTTTGCTTCTTAATAACCGATAAGTGTACCAACTATATTTTGTGAGCAGGGATGCTGTGCAGGCATTGGGGTGACAGCATACTCTTGTAGGGGGTGGCCGACCCTGCAACATCTCTGATGCCCCGTGAGTGTTGGTGAGGGTCCCCGTAGCCAGGGGCTCTCTTCAGGAACCAGCATATGGGCATTGACCTCTGGAGACCTCTTTTTCGGCTGCAGGAATTTTTTCAGATATTGAGATTGAAAAATCACTCCAGCTGGGAATAATTAGGGAAAAAAAAGAAAAGGAAAAGGGTTTGGAGTAGAGTAGAAGAGTAGGACTTAAGATCACGGAGCCTGAGTGCTTGGCAGCGGGGCCTCGGGAGAGAGGGGAGCAGAGGTGGGGAGGGGCCTGGCTCCGGAACCAGCTCCTGTAATTGTCCCTGCACGCAAGCCACATAGCTTTAAATTGGCCTGGGCCACCTCTCTGGGCTGGATATCACCCTGGGCAGAACCGTGGTATCTGTAAAGTAAAATGACTTCACAACTATTGCACAGAGCTGCAGGTGTAAGAGAGCCTAAGCCTGTCTCAGAGTGCAGGGGACAAGCGGAAAGGAATGGCAAAATTTCCACTGACAATTGAAATTTTGTTAAATAGCCTGCTACAGTTGTTTGCATCACTTGAATGAATGCAGGCATATTTCTGTGGGCATTTATAGGTTCACTGAACCCCACCAGCCCCTCTTGCCCCCATCGGAGATGGGCTTTCTCAAGCACAGTGCCCCTCCTGCTTGGGTGGAAAACGCTGCTGGTCCTTGCCTGGGGCCGGGCTGCTGCAGGGCACTGAATCCCCGAGGCACGGCCTGTGAGACACGACAGGAACATCTCTGCTCTTGACTGGGTGCCTCCGTTTCCCCTGCAGTGTAAAAATGCCGGTGACTGAGTTAGAAGCATGCTTCCAAGCTGTCCATGTCCTTGGCATCCAGAAGCGGAGCCTGGAAGCTTTCGAATTTATCCAGAATGCGGTTTACATTCACCTTCAGCAGGTGAGTGTATGTCCTTACACAAGTGGAGGAATTACTGCAGTTTTCCTGGAACTTTCTCACTACAAGTCCATTTGATTTTTCTGTGCTAGGATTCAGTATGGCCTGCTAAAAACTCTGGAGTGAGATCTTGAAACCCTGATGAAGAGCATTATTTATTTCATTTCTCTATATGATACTCTTTTACTTTTAAAATTCAGAATTTTTGGTTGTTTCAAAAATTTTTGGGGGGGTTGGAGAATCATGTTTACTCTTACCATCTTTGCAACCTGTTGCTTTGTGCCTCTCACCTGTCTTCTGTCACTTGTGAGGCGGTTCCATTTGTGACCCTGTCCGGGTTGTTCATGTTATAAAACATAAAGCCTGTAAAAGTACAGTCCCTTTTCCTCCGAAGACATTCCACAAATACTCCTTTAACCTGGGTGTGGTTTTAAGAAGACAGAATCTTTAGAACATGTCCTTGCAGGTTGCTAGTGCAAAATCCCAAAATCAATAGTCTAGCTCAACATCTAAAATCTTTCTAATTTACCTTGGAATTGTATGGATAAGTGAAGCAGTTTGCTAAGAACTCAGACCAGGTTTAGAATACAGGTTGGTGTAGCTCAGCAGGTCCTCCGAAGCTGATGCTCTGCCAGAGGGTGGGGCCGAGGGGAGAGGGCGGGTCCTGCCCTCCCTGAGGTGACAATTTCATGGCAAAGACTTTCACCTGGCGAAGAACTTGGAGTTTCTTCTAAGAAGAGTGGGTCTTAAAAGAGTCCAAAAAGCGCGGGAGTGGCACAGTCCCATTTGTCTCAAGTAGGGGAGAGCGGCTGTGGACCCACTTAGGAGACTCGTGAGTCCAGGTGGGCAGTGTTGGTGGCTTCCACTTGAGCTGTGGGACGGTCAGTGTTTAAAAGCGAACATATTGAAGGCATGTTTAGATGGTAAAAAGGAAAGGATGAAGGCTGGCTGTGAATGCAGGATGGAGTAAGGCCCAGGTTTCTGGGTGGATTAATGAGGTAAATGATGGTCCTTCTGTGCTCTGAGGAGGGAAAGCTGCAGAGGGAGTTCTGCGGAAATCTGATGAGTTCAGCTGTGGGTAAAGTGAAAGGTTGTTAGATGTGTGGTCTGGGAGCTCAGGTGAGAGCCAGTAGTGAGTAGGGGGAGGTGAGAGGGACTTTCAAATAATTTTGTATTGTGAACATACAAATAAGTATGAGTAATGACACATTTAACACCTCTATATTCTGGATTTAAAGCCCAGTAACATTTTGCTATACTGACTGCAGAGGTTCTTAATATTTTTTAATAGAAATAAGTAGAAACAAAATAGTGGAGTTAGTGAGCATCTTAGAGTAGATGTGTGTCCTTGTATGTATTTTTATACCTCATCTGTTTATAACCATAATCTACAAAAAGTTATCTTGCTTAGCATAAGAGTTAAACACAGGGACGTGACACACATTGTTGGGGGTTGAAGCTGATCTTCTCGGGCAAATTATGGACCCTCTCTTTGCCTTAGTTGCATCGTCTGTGACTGCCCCAGGGCCCCTCATCACAGCTGATTTCCTAGAGTAGATGTTGGGAGGGAGGCTGCTGAAGGGAGTAAGAGGTGGCAACTGCTAGGGATATTGAAGAGAGACAAAAACAGATTAAAGCCGATAAACTGAGTACAAATACCCTCTAAATAGAAGGAATCCCGCAGTGTTTTGAGCCGCTTATCATAAGGGAAAGAAAATCACTTGGATCCAAAGCTCTTGAGCATATGAGTATTGTGGGTGGGAGGGTGTCATTATAAAAGTGTTGAGAAAAGGCCTCTTTGTTTTCCTTGACATTACCAGTAAGGATGGGGAGCAGAAGCGAAACCCTCTGCTTACCGGTTGAAGGTGCTGTTTTGTGCGAAACTGACCAAAGTTTGGAAACCAGTCATCAGCGATGCTGGCAAATGAAGAGGCTTCTGGATTGGGTGGGGCACTTGCTGTGACTTCCAGGTGACCTGCTGGCTGGGGGCTGTGTGGCGGGCAGTAGTTTTGCAGGGTAGCCCGGGCATAATCCCTAGCTCTGATGCTGCTGGTCTGATTAACAGACCTGGGCGCACACTGTCCTAATGGGGCAGCTCGGGATGTGGCCCTGCCGTGCTGAGAGCGAGAAGAGGGCTCCCCTGAGGAGGTGTCCCTGCAGAGACTGGAAACGTCCTCCTGCAGGGGAGGAAGAGCCTCTGAGCAGCGGGCCGGATGCACAGGCAAGACCAGCATGAGCACTGATGTTTCCGGGAGCCGAAAGTCATACAGTGGCCCAAACGGCCTTGTTCCTCAGAGACTGGAGGGAATAGATGCTGAAAAGGCAGGCTAGGGTCAGACCCTGTGGTGGGCTATGAGTGACAGGAGAGGATTGTTCAGGCAGGCATGAGACAACCCTGTGGGCGTCCCAGCTGGGGCGTCACGCCGAAGGGAAGAGCAGAGTTATAGACTTTGCCACTTATTAGCTGTGTGACTTTGAGCAATATCACCCCACCTCTCTCTATATATATCTTCATCTGTAAAGTGACACAGTGACAAGGTCGTGTCATCAGAAGTATTAGCTTAGCTCTGATCCTCTTTGTCGACTCCTGTCAGTGCTTCCCTGCAAGGTTCTGCAACGGCTGCTTTTACCCTGAGACGGGAGGGCATAGAGGGACACTGTAATACCCGAGGGAAGGAAGGGGTTGCTTTAAAAGCAGACATGTAACAGCCTGCAGCTGCAGACCTGCAGGCAGTTTGGTTGACGGTCCTTGAGAGGACTTTGGAGGCCTTAGCGTCGTCTTAAGTCTTGTTTCCTCTTGGGGACCGGATTTGCCTTTGGGGATTGATGTTGAAGATTTGAGCTTCTGCAAAGTTGTTTTCAGAGATGTGTATATACGTAAAATATCATATAAAATAAAATGATTTATTTAACGTGTGCGAATTTGTAGCTGTTAGGAACAGCTCTGTTGGCCTGGTCTCCACGGAGGACACCAAGGGTCAGCAGAGCGTGCAGGAGGGCAGGCAGCCTGCAGTGCTTCTGCGGGGTGTTCTCCCCAGCAGGGTGCTCTGCTGAGTTGAGTCTTCTACGAGTTTTGTTGCCAGAGGAGCAGACAGCAAATTAATGAGTTCTAGAGGGATTGTATAATGACAGGAAGAAATAGGAACCCGGAGATTTTCTGGACTAAAACACGCTTTGGTTCCTGATTCAGTGTGTTCCATTACAGAATTGATGAGTTGTGTCTATTCTGGAACGTCATTGAAATAAACGTTCAGCCTATATGTTAAGGGCTTTGTTTTATTTGGCTGGAGGACTCGAGCCGGGATGACAGCCTCTCAGATCACTCTGAGGGACTGCTCCCAAGAGGTAGGGGAGGAGCTAGGATATATAGAAGCTTACAACAAAGACCAGGTAATTGGAACAATAAAATATTGCTTGTTATCTAAAGAAAACCAGATATCTCAAGTTCAAGTATTTACTGCTTTTCTATGTATGGTGAGAAGCAAACATTTGAGTCATTGAATTCATTCCTTTGGCAAGCCCCTGGCTATCTAGGGCCAGTATCCTGTCCTTTCTTACTCTGAGTCTGCTCAGAGGGCACCACTGTGAGTGGCTGAGAGGCCGGGCTGTAGGCATGTACTCGCTGGGGGTTGGCAGCAGCCGCTGATGACTCGGATTCAGCATTCTTTGTTTACTGTCATGGTTGCAGTATTTTCATGCACATTGTAGTATTTTCATTCACAGTGCTCCCACTTGGTCCTAAATTTGACCAATATTTTGAGAGAAATTTCATGACCAATTTTGTCCCACGGTGCTAGGATGGCTCATTCCTAGTTCAGGTGAAGAATCTTCTAAGTTGCCATTCAAGGTGTAAGTTTTTTTTTGTCAGACCCTGTTGATACTAAAACTTCTCTGGATCACATGTCTTACTAGTCTATTATGATACAGAAAGTGTTTACCCATCTTTGCTCATTCCCATAAATAGAATCACACTATTATATTTATTTTATTCAGGGTTATAAATTTTATCTGTTTCTTCAAGATGTTTAGCCATCATCAATCTTGTGGGCCTAGTTACACATTGGGAAATGTAACAGACAACAATTTTATAAAATAGACAGGATATAAGTAATACAGCTAGTAACGTTAATAAAGTCACGAGTAAGAATTTAATAGTCGAGAAGTTGTATTTTTGGGTTAAAATTTTGCTTGTGTTTCTGAGTTTGATCCTATGAGAAAGTTCATATTTATGGTCAGGGTCAGAGCAGGTATTAATTGGCCAGTTGAAATCTCCCACCTTGTAAGATCAACAGTGGCCTAAACAGAACTATAAATTCTTTTTAGAATAACGTTTCTGAGGGCTATCTAATTAGAGCCTTGGAGTAGGGAAACCCACCAAGGTAACACAGAAGTACTAGACATAGGTAATTTATCATAAACTTAACAAGTGGAGTAGATCATAATCAAAGGTTGGAGAAATTATCAAAGTAATTGGTATACAGTCTTGGTCCGGTGTCTTGGGTCAGCTGTCTAGCTCAGATGTCGTCTTCTTCTCATCCTGGTCTGGTAGCTTTTTCTCCATTTGGGCATTGTTTTAAGGTGAGCAGCACTCGATAGGCCAGTGCAGTGCAGGGGATGTTTCAGATAGGAAATGAATCGGAGACTCCGTTTCCTTCAGCTTTGGTGTGTATGGTCTGGTAAAGAGTACCTGAAAAAGGGTCCTTCCATTCAGGTTGGAGACAGTTCTTTAAGTCATGCCTGTTGCAGTATGTATAATCCCCTGGCTGCAGGTCATGGGGCATTGGAACTTTACCCAAGGATAGATTTCTGAGCTTCAGAAACAAACCTAGAGTATCCTTTTCATAATTCAATTAAACCGTACAGTAATGTGACATGACAGCAAGGAATAATCTGGGAAGTGTCTTAGTAAATATGGACCTCAATTAACAAAACTAGAATTTAATATCGACTAAAATATAATTTATTTTCTCTCTTAAGTTACCCTCAGTTTTCTCAAATATAGCCAAATCAAGATTAATTTTTTACAAGTTAAGTCTGATTATTTGATCATATAGGCTTTTTTAAATTGGCTGTGTTGGAAGTTTTAATACGGAGTCTCAGGGTAGAATGTTAAGGTTTGCTAAGGCCAAGAAAGACACGTCAAGGCTTTTCATGGGTTTCTGCCTTACAGATTTAGGTAAATTCTTTTCTCTTTAAAATCCTTAAAATATCTTTATACTCCTATATCTGTTAGGAGATGATCTCCCTAATTTGTTTGATAGAGCCACTGGGAACCTAAGTGTTTTTAGTCTCTTGAGGGATCAGATAGAGGGAAAAGATAAGTGTTCCAAGTGTGATTACATAGGTATAATTTATCAAATTGCTGTGAACCATAACCAGCTTAAGGAGAAGAGATTATTTACGTCTGGGAAACAGGTTAAAAGCCAGTAGTATTTCAAACAATATCAAAAATTATAACCATATTCAGCAGGTTAATCAGTCCCTTGTAACTAATTCTTTTAATGAGAGTTTTCATTAGAACTTTAAAATGTCTTACCCAGTTTAGTTCAGTGCTATAGTGTGAAATTTATTAGGAATCAGTAAATCTCCTTGAAGAGAAAGCATTTTGCAAAACCATCAGAAGAAAACAATTAACTGTCTATAAATGACAAAAATTTAAAAGCATGGTTAAACACCGTTACACTATAATCAATAAAGAAATCTGTTCACTATACCCATAATTATCACTGGTAACATTTCAGATATACCAGAATTTTAGGGAGTCCATATAATTTCTACAATATCTATATTAATAATATTGTCTCATTCAATATAACCTTAGAAGATTTATGATTCATTTGACAATTCCATGTTATTTAAAATGCCAAATGAAACTTTATAGTTAAAAATCTCTCTTTGGGATGTTTCAGCGGCCTTCTGTAGCATCCCAAACTTAACTGGAGATTAAAAGAATTTTAATTAATTAAATTAATTTTTATTTAATTAATTAGAATTTTATATTTGGGGAGCTTTTTGAAAGATTTCAGAACACTTGATCAGATAAACATATAGATCACTGTAAAGTAGTACTAATTCATTAACAAGAAAATACGTCAAAAGTAAAGGCAGAACATATCAGCTAAGTGGTATAAGAAGTTTTACAATCTGTTACTGAAGGAGGATTAACATTTTAAGAAAATTTTTTCCTCTTAACAGAGAGAAAAACAATTCTAATCTTGTACCAGCTTACTTCTAAGATTCATTTACGTTGCCCAATTTGTTTCTAAACTTAGCCAATTCTGACCATGTACAAAACTCTTCCCTCAGGGTTCCTTTTCCACAAGCCTTCCACAGCTTTCTATACTTATATTAGTGTGTCCCTTATTTTTCTTCTATTCAGAAGTAACCAGGTTCAGGAGAAAGTCACTATTTTTCATTAACAAAATATAATTCCATTCTTATATCTTCCTTTACGCATTTATATTACTTTCCTAGGATACTGAGATCATTCCCTTACTAATAGAGACTATTTCAGTGTGGCACCAACCATTTATTAATATTTCTATATACCTTTAGTTTCACTGTAAGAGGAAGTTAAATGTTAAGTAATTCGTATTTCAATGTTATTTTATCTGAAAATGGCATATCTATTTAATAAAATCTTGTCATTTAACTTAATTTAGCACAACACTAGAATTTAAAGATACCAAACACTTAGAGATTATCTTAAACATACATTTTAAAAATATATTTTAAATATTTACCCAAAGCTCTCATCTCATTTGCATTTAATTTAATTAAAATTTTACCACAGCACATTACTTTTATTTTTTTTTGACAAATCTGCAACAGATATAACAGGATCTTATTTGACTTTCATTAAACCTAGGTACAGTAAAGGTATTATACATAATATTGATGACTTTAAAGATGTCTATATTAATTAGAACATACTTAAACTAAACAATATCAAATATTATCTTAATATTGAATATTTTCCATTTCACATGACGCTGAAAGTCAATTTGTTCAGTTGTTATTTTAAAAATACTTAATGTTTAAGCTCTTATATTTTTACGTCAATTAAGCAGAGCTCTATGACTTTGAATTTTTTTTCTTTAGCAGTAGAAATATCTCACTCCTATAATGTGTACACAGGCTTATAATCAGAAAAAATCTAGAGATCTCATAACTTCACTTTAAAACTTACTTATAAGATAGGTATAATAATAGTTGGAGTAAGCTGAATTTGCTTGCTCAAATCATTAAGGCTTACTATTTATGAAACAGACAGTTAAAATTTCTTCACAATGTCTGAAGGACCCTTCAGAGTTCTGAGTTCTAATATGCCAAAAATTTCTTGGCCTTAAGGTTTATTTCGTTGAGCTAATTAGACTCAGTCCTAGGTCACTGTTTGTTGTATTTATATTTCTGATGTGCAAGACAAAGACACTGTCTTCCAGGTCCCCAGAGAACTGCTCTCTCACCCAGGCCGTATTTTATCTCCTTAAATGGCATTTTTGTATCAGTGAGAAGAGCTGTAAACAAAGAATTCCATGTTTTAAAACTTTAAGGCTTACTTAAATATGTCTTCCAAAACTTGCATAAGGCATTTAGTAAGATCTCTTTTCCTTGTGTTATAAGTTAAACCCAGGGTAAACCTGTATTTTTTTATTAGCCACTCAAATTAGTTTTTAGTTTTACATTATATTGGACGGCTTATGTAACTATATTGGTTTATTTTAATTTGTTCAATTAATATTTTCAGAGGGACAGATATGTGCCTAGCCTTATAATACCAAGAAGGGGAAGTGTTTTTCCTCTTAAACATATGTATCCCACAACACAAGCAAAAGTTTTGTATAAAGACCACTTAAATATACCAATTTCACAAACTTTTATCTCAATTTTATTAAATCTTATACCTTTAATTTTTATATTTATTAAGTTTAATCAATAATTCTTATTTCTAGAAGGAGTGCCAGAAACCTTTTTTTGTGTGTGTGTGCATTGTATATAATTTTATAGAAGTCTCTAGGATGCCCAAGATTCAGCCAAAGAGCTTAGGCACTTCTCAGTTTTTAATTTCATTAATTGGTCTGTTATCCCAATTATTGATCAAGTATTTCAGTCTATATATACATATATTTCAAACTGTGGTAAGTAAAATGGGCTTGTTTGAACTTTAATCTTGGGGGGGAGGAGGTGAACTCTTTGGCCCTTTTTTTTTTAACTTTACGTTGTGTAGTATCAAAACCCTGTATGTAAACCCAAAAATGTCCATTTTATTTATTTGATTCAAAATAACCATATAAAAATATTTATCCTTTTGGGATAAGCCACTTATTTTTTTTTCGACATTTTTACAATCATTTTTCCAGTTATTCAACCTAATTAACATTAATTATTCTAAGTTTTTATTAGCATATCTAGAAACATTTATCAGAAAGGAAAACACAAACGTAGCTTTTCAAACCAGTTTTATTTTTTTAACTAAGTTCTTAGGTTAACCATTAGATATATTTTTCTACATTTAAACTTGATTTTAATAGAAACCATAAAACAACTGTTTATAATGAGATCTCTTTAAACTTTCACCAATTAAAAAGTTTTTCCAAATTAAAAAATCCATCATATGGCCGTCAATTTATATACAAATATAATATATATATAGTGATTTTAAACCAATAAGATGCAGAGGCCCTTCCACATGAGAGTCGGGGTGTTGCCTAAATAAAATTCAAAGGTTTACTCTCCAAAAGCTAAAAGCCTTTGTGGTCCAGGCTGATGCAGCAAAGTTTAAGATGGCAAAATATCTGAAAATTGGTACAATCAAAGAATTGCTTAGAATCCCAATTTATTTGCGTGGCCACCATATGTACACAATACTTGAAACTTTTGTATGGTGGAGTCCAAGGTTTCCTTTAAAAAATAAACTAAACATACATATACATACATACACACACTTAAAACACCCAGAGAAAGATAAAACATTTTTACATTTCAAGGACACAGGAAGAGAAATCCAAGTTACCCCTAAAGGGGATTTTGTTTTTATAAGTTCAGAATGCCAAAAAATGTTTTTATCAGGCCTGGTTAGTTATTTTCAGAGTGAGTTTTTTTTTTTCTTATTCCCAATTAATGTTGTAAATTTTGTATGTACATAAACCTGGCTGGGGTAATAGTTGGAGACTGGCAATCTGTCATTTCTTTTTCTTTTCTTTTCTGTTCTTTATTTTTTTTTTTTTTGAAAGTTCTATTCCCCATTGTAAGGTTGGGTTCTCAGAATAAATTTGCTAGTAAGATTTCCCACAGGGACAACTCTGTGTCATGAAGTCTTTGTGTCTACCACTCCTGGAAGATTCTCTGTCACCCGAGAAAGCTGTTACCAGCCAGGAGGATGGTCCGAATTTTGGAGTTGAAAGTTTCCTCATAGGAGTTTTACTTTTATCCTGAAAAATTCAATGGAGGTAACCAAATTGAGGAAAATATTAGACCAGACTCTTACCTAACCACTCAGTCCTGAACCCAGTGTCTTTCAACTTGGACTCACTCAGGATGTCTCCACTGGGTGAGTATTTTCCTCATATGTTTCCACCAGCCCCACTTTGGACATATCCTCAAGGTGGATATTTCCTGTTATCTTTCAACCAGGCCCCACTCAATATGTCTCCACTGGGTGGGTAATTCACCTCAGTTTCTTTCAACTGGAGGGCCACGTACCTGGATA
>NW_027328811.1:88905-170188 GCF_048564905.1 Vicugna pacos | reverse complement strand
TCTCAGGACAATTACTGAAGTCATACTTTTCTCTTTGATTTGAAATCCCACCTTTACAAAATACTTATGTACACTAGAGTCTCTTTTTGAGCTCATGGTTCCCTTCTGTCAATCTGCCTTTCTTACTCCAGCACCATAACTTACATATTGTAAAAATTTATTTAATAATTGGCAGTCTGAATTTTTTTTCATTCTTTTCTTCCATCCCAAATTTTCTTGTCTAGTATTATGATTTTATTATTCCTGAAGAATTCCAAAATATTTTGTTCAAGTTAAAAAAAAATCAGATTGGAGTTGTCATGGGAGTTTTCAGTAAGTTTTGAATTATTCTGATGAGAACTTACATCTTTACAAAACTGCTTTCCTCCATGCAATTTGTTGATGTCTCTACATTCTCACCTCTTACTTTACCCCTCAGTACAGCCCTGAAGTTTCTCCATTTAGAACATGGGCATTATTTTTTAACTTATTCCAGATTATTGTTTATGTTTTTGTCAATTTTGTAAGTGAAAATTTTTTGCTATTATATTTTTAAACGCTTAAAACTGAAATTTAGAAAGGAAGATTCGGTTTGTAAATACTCACTTTGTAATTTGTCATTTAAAATTGTAAGTATTAAGTAGTTGTTCCAGAATCCTTTCTTTTTTGTTTTTAAAAATTTGTGTCGAAGATTCTCAAAATGTTCATAGCTAAGTAGTATAGGTGGGGAGACAGATGGAGAGAGGTAGTGTGGCTCATGTACAAACTGTGAGCAGTTTCATGGCTGCCTTTAGGCTGGAGAAACCACAGAAGAGCCCAGGTTAGACAAGGAATGGCTTTGTATGCACTTGAAAGCCAGCTTTCCTGCCTGTATGGTGAAGCCTGGTGGGCGTGGCAGGTAGATGATCAAGGTCTGATCAAGGTCATTTGCTGCACAGAGCGCTGTGTCTGTGAGAAATGGTGACCATTGCCATGGCAAATGCTTGGTGCCAGGAACAATGCAGGGGAGCTGGGGAGCCTGTGTTAAGGATTTTCCAGTCCTGGGAGTGGGAAGATAAGACTCTGCATTCAGATCTGAGTTTGAATTAATCCTCTTTAGTTTACTGGACCTCTGACTTTTGTCAAGTTATGCATCCTGTTTGAACTCCTGCTTTGTTGTCTCTCAAAACAGAAGAATTACAGCCTGCTGCTAGAGTGTTTGATCAGGGTAAATGATTTGTGTCTATAAGATGCCACGTACAGTCACAAGCTCAGTGAGCAATGAGCTGTCCCCTCTTCTCCTGCAACTCAGTGCTCGATAAGTCATCAGCAGAAAGCGAGTCCCTAATTTGTATGTGGTGCAAGGAAGAACAAAACTAACGTCTTGCCTTTCCCTGGCAGTATTCTTACTTCTTTGCTTCATGTACCTCTTTCCTCCTTCACTCTCCCCTTTCACCTCCTCCACCAAGAGCCCGAGACTCTCTCAGAACACTAGATTCAAATTATTTAAATGTTGGCTCATTCCCATGAAATGACAGTGACTTAAAAAAACTGTACACATCCCAGAATTCATTGTATTTGATTTACACACACACACACGTGCACACACACACACACACACATCAGGCTACCTCCCATTTACTGAGGGAGAAGGGCCACTTTTTCTGAGTTTTCATTTACTCAGCGTGAGAGCAGTCTCTTAAGCAGAATTTCACCTGGCTTCGTGCATGGTTTTTTAAATTGGATTTCTGCTTTTTGTCCATAAAAATATTCTCCTATTAGAAGACAGGAAGTGGAGACATAGATATTCTGCTGAGATATTGGTGTTATCATATTTGAGTTTTAATGGACATAAGGCGGCATAGAGTCATACATTATTATGGATGAGAATCCTTGATGATGTAACTTGGACAAGAATCTGGGTCTCCTGCCATCGTGTCCATGCGGGTGAAGAGGCAACTGGGTGGGGGATGGCAGGGAACCTTCTTGCTTGAGTTCCAGGTTCTTGTTAGTTTTCATTGCTCAGCTGCCTTTAGTTTATGTCCATGAGGCCTCTCATGGGAAGGTCACTATGTCCTGAGAGACTGAGTTACTAATCAGCAGAAAGCTCTGGACCCACTCATATTTTCCAGAGTTTTTCTGCTGACCTGCTGACACTTTATATAAATGAGACCTAACAAACTACTGGATATAAAATCCTTATTGTTATCATTTGCCCTCAAGTTCCATAGGAATGGGGTGCTGTCTCAGGCTGTCTAAGGCTAGATCTGAACAAAGATAGGGTGATAGGCTCCGCTGCTGGACCCTCCCCAGTCGAATGGGATTTCCACCTTAGTTTTTAGAATCAGGCAGATGAGTTCAAATCTTGTCTTTACCAGTTATTAGCTTTGTGACCTTGGGGAAATAACTACTTTTTTGGTTCCAATTTTCTTTATCTGTAAATAAGTTCAGAATTTATTTTAGGGTTTTTGTTTTAGAATTGAATGTGCTAATTCCCTAATTTATTCCTAAAATACTGATCACATGGTTCTATGCTGGTGCCTTAGTAGTTGATTGCTAAGGGACTCAACAGTGAGAATGGGGATGGGGCCCCCTGGATCATACAGCTTATATTCCAGGATATGCTTGTAAAAGACAAGATTGCAGTGGATTTTTAGTAAATGTCCATTCCTTTCCTAATCCCCATTGATTGTGTATATATCTTTATACTAATATATGAACAATTTTTTTTTGCAGTTTAAATCTCTTTGTAGTATTTAAAGAATGTAACTATAACAAAAATACGTGAAATAAAATGACTTGACTTTTATTTTCCTTTCAATAAGCAAAACAAAATAAAATAGAAAAGAAAAGAAAAAGTATTGAAGGAGTAGAAATAATTTTATTTCCGTGGAATCAACTCCCTATGTTAGGTTTTTCCATTGTGTTGTTCAACATCATATAAAATTGACAGGTTGTGACTTCAGTGTTGATAGCTAGGTGAGTATAGTTTCTTTTTGTGGTTGTCTTTGATGAATTATTTGCACTAGATCATAAATGATGTGCATGTTACATATTGGAAACGAGGAAACATTGGAGACATACTACCTCCAATGCAGTCATTTTGTTACCGAGTCCAAACTCGTTCTGCTCGCCGCATGACAGGCCAATAAACCGGGAGATGAGGTGTTGGAGCAAGGAATAGTGACTTCACTTGCAATGCTGGCAGACCCAGAAGACGGCAGACTGATGTCCTGGAGAACTATCTTCCCCAAGTAAGAATTCAGTCTCCTTTTATACTAAAAAGGGGCGGGGTTGTGGTTGGTTGTTGCATACTTCTTGCTTTATGAATTGTTTGTCCTTTGAATCCGCTGTTCTTGCAGCTGTCCATGTGGATCAAATCATGGTACCCCTGTAAAACCTCCAAAAAAACAAAGGCTATTCTCTATTATGCAACTTGCCATCTCTACAGAAGTGCAGATGAGCTAACATTTTTAAAGATCAGGGCCAGGAGAATAGGCTTTCCTGCAGATTTCAGGCTAAAGGCAACTTTCTTTTTCAAATGGTGCAGAGCTACCAAGTCTGAGCCTAGGAAACAGGGCACAGGTTTAAACCCAAAGGAACAGATTTAACATAGGGTAAAAACTGTTACATTTTATTACAATTCCGTTTCCAGCTTCATAGATAATATTAGTAAGAAATATGAGCAATTTTGTATTTTTGCTTCTTAATAACCGATAAGTGTACCAACTATATTTTGTGAGCAGGGATGCTGTGCAGGCATTGGGGTGACAGCATACTCTTGTAGGGGGTGGCCGACCCTGCAACATCTCTGATGCCCCGTGAGTGTTGGTGAGGGTCCCCGTAGCCAGGGGCTCTCTTCAGGAACCAGCATATGGGCATTGACCTCTGGAGACCTCTTTTTCGGCTGCAGGAATTTTTTCAGATATTGAGATTGAAAAATCACTCCAGCTGGGAATAATTAGGGAAAAAAAAGAAAAGGAAAAGGGTTTGGAGTAGAGTAGAAGAGTAGGACTTAAGATCACGGAGCCTGAGTGCTTGGCAGCGGGGCCTCGGGAGAGAGGGGAGCAGAGGTGGGGAGGGGCCTGGCTCCGGAACCAGCTCCTGTAATTGTCCCTGCACGCAAGCCACATAGCTTTAAATTGGCCTGGGCCACCTCTCTGGGCTGGATATCACCCTGGGCAGAACCGTGGTATCTGTAAAGTAAAATGACTTCACAACTATTGCACAGAGCTGCAGGTGTAAGAGAGCCTAAGCCTGTCTCAGAGTGCAGGGGACAAGCGGAAAGGAATGGCAAAATTTCCACTGACAATTGAAATTTTGTTAAATAGCCTGCTACAGTTGTTTGCATCACTTGAATGAATGCAGGCATATTTCTGTGGGCATTTATAGGTTCACTGAACCCCACCAGCCCCTCTTGCCCCCATCGGAGATGGGCTTTCTCAAGCACAGTGCCCCTCCTGCTTGGGTGGAAAACGCTGCTGGTCCTTGCCTGGGGCCGGGCTGCTGCAGGGCACTGAATCCCCGAGGCACGGCCTGTGAGACACGACAGGAACATCTCTGCTCTTGACTGGGTGCCTCCGTTTCCCCTGCAGTGTAAAAATGCCGGTGACTGAGTTAGAAGCATGCTTCCAAGCTGTCCATGTCCTTGGCATCCAGAAGCGGAGCCTGGAAGCTTTCGAATTTATCCAGAATGCGGTTTACATTCACCTTCAGCAGGTGAGTGTATGTCCTTACACAAGTGGAGGAATTACTGCAGTTTTCCTGGAACTTTCTCACTACAAGTCCATTTGATTTTTCTGTGCTAGGATTCAGTATGGCCTGCTAAAAACTCTGGAGTGAGATCTTGAAACCCTGATGAAGAGCATTATTTATTTCATTTCTCTATATGATACTCTTTTACTTTTAAAATTCAGAATTTTTGGTTGTTTCAAAAATTTTTGGGGGGGTTGGAGAATCATGTTTACTCTTACCATCTTTGCAACCTGTTGCTTTGTGCCTCTCACCTGTCTTCTGTCACTTGTGAGGCGGTTCCATTTGTGACCCTGTCCGGGTTGTTCATGTTATAAAACATAAAGCCTGTAAAAGTACAGTCCCTTTTCCTCCGAAGACATTCCACAAATACTCCTTTAACCTGGGTGTGGTTTTAAGAAGACAGAATCTTTAGAACATGTCCTTGCAGGTTGCTAGTGCAAAATCCCAAAATCAATAGTCTAGCTCAACATCTAAAATCTTTCTAATTTACCTTGGAATTGTATGGATAAGTGAAGCAGTTTGCTAAGAACTCAGACCAGGTTTAGAATACAGGTTGGTGTAGCTCAGCAGGTCCTCCGAAGCTGATGCTCTGCCAGAGGGTGGGGCCGAGGGGAGAGGGCGGGTCCTGCCCTCCCTGAGGTGACAATTTCATGGCAAAGACTTTCACCTGGCGAAGAACTTGGAGTTTCTTCTAAGAAGAGTGGGTCTTAAAAGAGTCCAAAAAGCGCGGGAGTGGCACAGTCCCATTTGTCTCAAGTAGGGGAGAGCGGCTGTGGACCCACTTAGGAGACTCGTGAGTCCAGGTGGGCAGTGTTGGTGGCTTCCACTTGAGCTGTGGGACGGTCAGTGTTTAAAAGCGAACATATTGAAGGCATGTTTAGATGGTAAAAAGGAAAGGATGAAGGCTGGCTGTGAATGCAGGATGGAGTAAGGCCCAGGTTTCTGGGTGGATTAATGAGGTAAATGATGGTCCTTCTGTGCTCTGAGGAGGGAAAGCTGCAGAGGGAGTTCTGCGGAAATCTGATGAGTTCAGCTGTGGGTAAAGTGAAAGGTTGTTAGATGTGTGGTCTGGGAGCTCAGGTGAGAGCCAGTAGTGAGTAGGGGGAGGTGAGAGGGACTTTCAAATAATTTTGTATTGTGAACATACAAATAAGTATGAGTAATGACACATTTAACACCTCTATATTCTGGATTTAAAGCCCAGTAACATTTTGCTATACTGACTGCAGAGGTTCTTAATATTTTTTAATAGAAATAAGTAGAAACAAAATAGTGGAGTTAGTGAGCATCTTAGAGTAGATGTGTGTCCTTGTATGTATTTTTATACCTCATCTGTTTATAACCATAATCTACAAAAAGTTATCTTGCTTAGCATAAGAGTTAAACACAGGGACGTGACACACATTGTTGGGGGTTGAAGCTGATCTTCTCGGGCAAATTATGGACCCTCTCTTTGCCTTAGTTGCATCGTCTGTGACTGCCCCAGGGCCCCTCATCACAGCTGATTTCCTAGAGTAGATGTTGGGAGGGAGGCTGCTGAAGGGAGTAAGAGGTGGCAACTGCTAGGGATATTGAAGAGAGACAAAAACAGATTAAAGCCGATAAACTGAGTACAAATACCCTCTAAATAGAAGGAATCCCGCAGTGTTTTGAGCCGCTTATCATAAGGGAAAGAAAATCACTTGGATCCAAAGCTCTTGAGCATATGAGTATTGTGGGTGGGAGGGTGTCATTATAAAAGTGTTGAGAAAAGGCCTCTTTGTTTTCCTTGACATTACCAGTAAGGATGGGGAGCAGAAGCGAAACCCTCTGCTTACCGGTTGAAGGTGCTGTTTTGTGCGAAACTGACCAAAGTTTGGAAACCAGTCATCAGCGATGCTGGCAAATGAAGAGGCTTCTGGATTGGGTGGGGCACTTGCTGTGACTTCCAGGTGACCTGCTGGCTGGGGGCTGTGTGGCGGGCAGTAGTTTTGCAGGGTAGCCCGGGCATAATCCCTAGCTCTGATGCTGCTGGTCTGATTAACAGACCTGGGCGCACACTGTCCTAATGGGGCAGCTCGGGATGTGGCCCTGCCGTGCTGAGAGCGAGAAGAGGGCTCCCCTGAGGAGGTGTCCCTGCAGAGACTGGAAACGTCCTCCTGCAGGGGAGGAAGAGCCTCTGAGCAGCGGGCCGGATGCACAGGCAAGACCAGCATGAGCACTGATGTTTCCGGGAGCCGAAAGTCATACAGTGGCCCAAACGGCCTTGTTCCTCAGAGACTGGAGGGAATAGATGCTGAAAAGGCAGGCTAGGGTCAGACCCTGTGGTGGGCTATGAGTGACAGGAGAGGATTGTTCAGGCAGGCATGAGACAACCCTGTGGGCGTCCCAGCTGGGGCGTCACGCCGAAGGGAAGAGCAGAGTTATAGACTTTGCCACTTATTAGCTGTGTGACTTTGAGCAATATCACCCCACCTCTCTCTATATATATCTTCATCTGTAAAGTGACACAGTGACAAGGTCGTGTCATCAGAAGTATTAGCTTAGCTCTGATCCTCTTTGTCGACTCCTGTCAGTGCTTCCCTGCAAGGTTCTGCAACGGCTGCTTTTACCCTGAGACGGGAGGGCATAGAGGGACACTGTAATACCCGAGGGAAGGAAGGGGTTGCTTTAAAAGCAGACATGTAACAGCCTGCAGCTGCAGACCTGCAGGCAGTTTGGTTGACGGTCCTTGAGAGGACTTTGGAGGCCTTAGCGTCGTCTTAAGTCTTGTTTCCTCTTGGGGACCGGATTTGCCTTTGGGGATTGATGTTGAAGATTTGAGCTTCTGCAAAGTTGTTTTCAGAGATGTGTATATACGTAAAATATCATATAAAATAAAATGATTTATTTAACGTGTGCGAATTTGTAGCTGTTAGGAACAGCTCTGTTGGCCTGGTCTCCACGGAGGACACCAAGGGTCAGCAGAGCGTGCAGGAGGGCAGGCAGCCTGCAGTGCTTCTGCGGGGTGTTCTCCCCAGCAGGGTGCTCTGCTGAGTTGAGTCTTCTACGAGTTTTGTTGCCAGAGGAGCAGACAGCAAATTAATGAGTTCTAGAGGGATTGTATAATGACAGGAAGAAATAGGAACCCGGAGATTTTCTGGACTAAAACACGCTTTGGTTCCTGATTCAGTGTGTTCCATTACAGAATTGATGAGTTGTGTCTATTCTGGAACGTCATTGAAATAAACGTTCAGCCTATATGTTAAGGGCTTTGTTTTATTTGGCTGGAGGACTCGAGCCGGGATGACAGCCTCTCAGATCACTCTGAGGGACTGCTCCCAAGAGGTAGGGGAGGAGCTAGGATATATAGAAGCTTACAACAAAGACCAGGTAATTGGAACAATAAAATATTGCTTGTTATCTAAAGAAAACCAGATATCTCAAGTTCAAGTATTTACTGCTTTTCTATGTATGGTGAGAAGCAAACATTTGAGTCATTGAATTCATTCCTTTGGCAAGCCCCTGGCTATCTAGGGCCAGTATCCTGTCCTTTCTTACTCTGAGTCTGCTCAGAGGGCACCACTGTGAGTGGCTGAGAGGCCGGGCTGTAGGCATGTACTCGCTGGGGGTTGGCAGCAGCCGCTGATGACTCGGATTCAGCATTCTTTGTTTACTGTCATGGTTGCAGTATTTTCATGCACATTGTAGTATTTTCATTCACAGTGCTCCCACTTGGTCCTAAATTTGACCAATATTTTGAGAGAAATTTCATGACCAATTTTGTCCCACGGTGCTAGGATGGCTCATTCCTAGTTCAGGTGAAGAATCTTCTAAGTTGCCATTCAAGGTGTAAGTTTTTTTTTGTCAGACCCTGTTGATACTAAAACTTCTCTGGATCACATGTCTTACTAGTCTATTATGATACAGAAAGTGTTTACCCATCTTTGCTCATTCCCATAAATAGAATCACACTATTATATTTATTTTATTCAGGGTTATAAATTTTATCTGTTTCTTCAAGATGTTTAGCCATCATCAATCTTGTGGGCCTAGTTACACATTGGGAAATGTAACAGACAACAATTTTATAAAATAGACAGGATATAAGTAATACAGCTAGTAACGTTAATAAAGTCACGAGTAAGAATTTAATAGTCGAGAAGTTGTATTTTTGGGTTAAAATTTTGCTTGTGTTTCTGAGTTTGATCCTATGAGAAAGTTCATATTTATGGTCAGGGTCAGAGCAGGTATTAATTGGCCAGTTGAAATCTCCCACCTTGTAAGATCAACAGTGGCCTAAACAGAACTATAAATTCTTTTTAGAATAACGTTTCTGAGGGCTATCTAATTAGAGCCTTGGAGTAGGGAAACCCACCAAGGTAACACAGAAGTACTAGACATAGGTAATTTATCATAAACTTAACAAGTGGAGTAGATCATAATCAAAGGTTGGAGAAATTATCAAAGTAATTGGTATACAGTCTTGGTCCGGTGTCTTGGGTCAGCTGTCTAGCTCAGATGTCGTCTTCTTCTCATCCTGGTCTGGTAGCTTTTTCTCCATTTGGGCATTGTTTTAAGGTGAGCAGCACTCGATAGGCCAGTGCAGTGCAGGGGATGTTTCAGATAGGAAATGAATCGGAGACTCCGTTTCCTTCAGCTTTGGTGTGTATGGTCTGGTAAAGAGTACCTGAAAAAGGGTCCTTCCATTCAGGTTGGAGACAGTTCTTTAAGTCATGCCTGTTGCAGTATGTATAATCCCCTGGCTGCAGGTCATGGGGCATTGGAACTTTACCCAAGGATAGATTTCTGAGCTTCAGAAACAAACCTAGAGTATCCTTTTCATAATTCAATTAAACCGTACAGTAATGTGACATGACAGCAAGGAATAATCTGGGAAGTGTCTTAGTAAATATGGACCTCAATTAACAAAACTAGAATTTAATATCGACTAAAATATAATTTATTTTCTCTCTTAAGTTACCCTCAGTTTTCTCAAATATAGCCAAATCAAGATTAATTTTTTACAAGTTAAGTCTGATTATTTGATCATATAGGCTTTTTTAAATTGGCTGTGTTGGAAGTTTTAATACGGAGTCTCAGGGTAGAATGTTAAGGTTTGCTAAGGCCAAGAAAGACACGTCAAGGCTTTTCATGGGTTTCTGCCTTACAGATTTAGGTAAATTCTTTTCTCTTTAAAATCCTTAAAATATCTTTATACTCCTATATCTGTTAGGAGATGATCTCCCTAATTTGTTTGATAGAGCCACTGGGAACCTAAGTGTTTTTAGTCTCTTGAGGGATCAGATAGAGGGAAAAGATAAGTGTTCCAAGTGTGATTACATAGGTATAATTTATCAAATTGCTGTGAACCATAACCAGCTTAAGGAGAAGAGATTATTTACGTCTGGGAAACAGGTTAAAAGCCAGTAGTATTTCAAACAATATCAAAAATTATAACCATATTCAGCAGGTTAATCAGTCCCTTGTAACTAATTCTTTTAATGAGAGTTTTCATTAGAACTTTAAAATGTCTTACCCAGTTTAGTTCAGTGCTATAGTGTGAAATTTATTAGGAATCAGTAAATCTCCTTGAAGAGAAAGCATTTTGCAAAACCATCAGAAGAAAACAATTAACTGTCTATAAATGACAAAAATTTAAAAGCATGGTTAAACACCGTTACACTATAATCAATAAAGAAATCTGTTCACTATACCCATAATTATCACTGGTAACATTTCAGATATACCAGAATTTTAGGGAGTCCATATAATTTCTACAATATCTATATTAATAATATTGTCTCATTCAATATAACCTTAGAAGATTTATGATTCATTTGACAATTCCATGTTATTTAAAATGCCAAATGAAACTTTATAGTTAAAAATCTCTCTTTGGGATGTTTCAGCGGCCTTCTGTAGCATCCCAAACTTAACTGGAGATTAAAAGAATTTTAATTAATTAAATTAATTTTTATTTAATTAATTAGAATTTTATATTTGGGGAGCTTTTTGAAAGATTTCAGAACACTTGATCAGATAAACATATAGATCACTGTAAAGTAGTACTAATTCATTAACAAGAAAATACGTCAAAAGTAAAGGCAGAACATATCAGCTAAGTGGTATAAGAAGTTTTACAATCTGTTACTGAAGGAGGATTAACATTTTAAGAAAATTTTTTCCTCTTAACAGAGAGAAAAACAATTCTAATCTTGTACCAGCTTACTTCTAAGATTCATTTACGTTGCCCAATTTGTTTCTAAACTTAGCCAATTCTGACCATGTACAAAACTCTTCCCTCAGGGTTCCTTTTCCACAAGCCTTCCACAGCTTTCTATACTTATATTAGTGTGTCCCTTATTTTTCTTCTATTCAGAAGTAACCAGGTTCAGGAGAAAGTCACTATTTTTCATTAACAAAATATAATTCCATTCTTATATCTTCCTTTACGCATTTATATTACTTTCCTAGGATACTGAGATCATTCCCTTACTAATAGAGACTATTTCAGTGTGGCACCAACCATTTATTAATATTTCTATATACCTTTAGTTTCACTGTAAGAGGAAGTTAAATGTTAAGTAATTCGTATTTCAATGTTATTTTATCTGAAAATGGCATATCTATTTAATAAAATCTTGTCATTTAACTTAATTTAGCACAACACTAGAATTTAAAGATACCAAACACTTAGAGATTATCTTAAACATACATTTTAAAAATATATTTTAAATATTTACCCAAAGCTCTCATCTCATTTGCATTTAATTTAATTAAAATTTTACCACAGCACATTACTTTTATTTTTTTTTGACAAATCTGCAACAGATATAACAGGATCTTATTTGACTTTCATTAAACCTAGGTACAGTAAAGGTATTATACATAATATTGATGACTTTAAAGATGTCTATATTAATTAGAACATACTTAAACTAAACAATATCAAATATTATCTTAATATTGAATATTTTCCATTTCACATGACGCTGAAAGTCAATTTGTTCAGTTGTTATTTTAAAAATACTTAATGTTTAAGCTCTTATATTTTTACGTCAATTAAGCAGAGCTCTATGACTTTGAATTTTTTTTCTTTAGCAGTAGAAATATCTCACTCCTATAATGTGTACACAGGCTTATAATCAGAAAAAATCTAGAGATCTCATAACTTCACTTTAAAACTTACTTATAAGATAGGTATAATAATAGTTGGAGTAAGCTGAATTTGCTTGCTCAAATCATTAAGGCTTACTATTTATGAAACAGACAGTTAAAATTTCTTCACAATGTCTGAAGGACCCTTCAGAGTTCTGAGTTCTAATATGCCAAAAATTTCTTGGCCTTAAGGTTTATTTCGTTGAGCTAATTAGACTCAGTCCTAGGTCACTGTTTGTTGTATTTATATTTCTGATGGGCAAGACAAAGACACTGTCTTCCAGGTCCCCAGAGAACTGCTCTCTCACCCAGGCCGTATTTTATCTCCTTAAATGGCATTTTTGTATCAGTGAGAAGAGCTGTAAACAAAGAATTCCATGTTTTAAAACTTTAAGGCTTACTTAAATATGTCTTCCAAAACTTGCATAAGGCATTTAGTAAGATCTCTTTTCCTTGTGTTATAAGTTAAACCCAGGGTAAACCTGTATTTTTTTATTAGCCACTCAAATTAGTTTTTAGTTTTACATTATATTGGACGGCTTATGTAACTATATTGGTTTATTTTAATTTGTTCAATTAATATTTTCAGAGGGACAGATATGTGCCTAGCCTTATAATACCAAGAAGGGGAAGTGTTTTTCCTCTTAAACATATGTATCCCACAACACAAGCAAAAGTTTTGTATAAAGACCACTTAAATATACCAATTTCACAAACTTTTATCTCAATTTTATTAAATCTTATACCTTTAATTTTTATATTTATTAAGTTTAATCAATAATTCTTATTTCTAGAAGGAGTGCCAGAAACCTTTTTTTGTGTGTGTGTGCATTGTATATAATTTTATAGAAGTCTCTAGGATGCCCAAGATTCAGCCAAAGAGCTTAGGCACTTCTCAGTTTTTAATTTCATTAATTGGTCTGTTATCCCAATTATTGATCAAGTATTTCAGTCTATATATACATATATTTCAAACTGTGGTAAGTAAAATGGGCTTGTTTGAACTTTAATCTTGGGGGGGAGGAGGTGAACTCTTTGGCCCTTTTTTTTTTAACTTTACGTTGTGTAGTATCAAAACCCTGTATGTAAACCCAAAAATGTCCATTTTATTTATTTGATTCAAAATAACCATATAAAAATATTTATCCTTTTGGGATAAGCCACTTATTTTTTTTTCGACATTTTTACAATCATTTTTCCAGTTATTCAACCTAATTAACATTAATTATTCTAAGTTTTTATTAGCATATCTAGAAACATTTATCAGAAAGGAAAACACAAACGTAGCTTTTCAAACCAGTTTTATTTTTTTAACTAAGTTCTTAGGTTAACCATTAGATATATTTTTCTACATTTAAACTTGATTTTAATAGAAACCATAAAACAACTGTTTATAATGAGATCTCTTTAAACTTTCACCAATTAAAAAGTTTTTCCAAATTAAAAAATCCATCATATGGCCGTCAATTTATATACAAATATAATATATATATAGTGATTTTAAACCAATAAGATGCAGAGGCCCTTCCACATGAGAGTCGGGGTGTTGCCTAAATAAAATTCAAAGGTTTACTCTCCAAAAGCTAAAAGCCTTTGTGGTCCAGGCTGATGCAGCAAAGTTTAAGATGGCAAAATATCTGAAAATTGGTACAATCAAAGAATTGCTTAGAATCCCAATTTATTTGCGTGGCCACCATATGTACACAATACTTGAAACTTTTGTATGGTGGAGTCCAAGGTTTCCTTTAAAAAATAAACTAAACATACATATACATACATACACACACTTAAAACACCCAGAGAAAGATAAAACATTTTTACATTTCAAGGACACAGGAAGAGAAATCCAAGTTACCCCTAAAGGGGATTTTGTTTTTATAAGTTCAGAATGCCAAAAAATGTTTTTATCAGGCCTGGTTAGTTATTTTCAGAGTGAGTTTTTTTTTTTCTTATTCCCAATTAATGTTGTAAATTTTGTATGTACATAAACCTGGCTGGGGTAATAGTTGGAGACTGGCAATCTGTCATTTCTTTTTCTTTTCTTTTCTGTTCTTTATTTTTTTTTTTTTTGAAAGTTCTATTCCCCATTGTAAGGTTGGGTTCTCAGAATAAATTTGCTAGTAAGATTTCCCACAGGGACAACTCTGTGTCATGAAGTCTTTGTGTCTACCACTCCTGGAAGATTCTCTGTCACCCGAGAAAGCTGTTACCAGCCAGGAGGATGGTCCGAATTTTGGAGTTGAAAGTTTCCTCATAGGAGTTTTACTTTTATCCTGAAAAATTCAATGGAGGTAACCAAATTGAGGAAAATATTAGACCAGACTCTTACCTAACCACTCAGTCCTGAACCCAGTGTCTTTCAACTTGGACTCACTCAGGATGTCTCCACTGGGTGAGTATTTTCCTCATATGTTTCCACCAGCCCCACTTTGGACATATCCTCAAGGTGGATATTTCCTGTTATCTTTCAACCAGGCCCCACTCAATATGTCTCCACTGGGTGGGTAATTCACCTCAGTTTCTTTCAACTGGAGGGCCACGTACCTGGATACACCGCCAGATAAAACTTAGGATCATCAACCAATATGTGAGATCCGAGAACCTAGAGAGACTCACCCAAATTCATCTGGACTCCCCGAGGAGGTGGATGGGCACAAAGGGCCACTGCTGGTACCAAGGCTCCAGTTACTTGGAGAGTTCAGGTGGAGAGAAATCTGCTGTGGTGCTTCATGGTGTCCAAAACTGTTGACTGAAATACATGTGCAGCCTAAAAGTTAAGAGTTATGTTTCATTTGGCGGGAGGACTCGAGCCAGGATGACAGCCTGTCAGAACTCTCTGAGGGACTGCTCCCAAGAGGTTGAGGCAGAGCTAGGATATATAGGAGCTTTACAACAAAGACCAGGTTGTTGGAACAATAAAAGATTGCTTGTTATCTAAAGAAAGCCAGGTATCTCAAGTTCAAGAATTTAGTACTTTTGTATGTGTGAGAGGAAGCAAATATTTGGACTCACTGAATTCATTTTTTAGACAAGCACCTAGCTATCTCGGGCCAGTAGCCTGTCCTTTCTTATTCTGAGTCTGCTCAGATGACACCATTGTGAGTTGCTGTAGCAGCTGAGCTGCAGGCCTGTCCTAGCTGGGGGGTGGCGGCAGCCTTTAATGACTTGGTTTCAGTATTCTTTGTTTACTGTCATGGTTGCAGTATTCTCATTCACATTGTAGTATTTTCGTTCACAGACTGATTATGGATAATCTGCAACCTTGGAAAGCAACCGAGATGGAATTACTGCAGGTACCTTCTGCTTTAATAAGCCGTGTGCAAACATAAACAGGGAGGAAGCATACACTTGGATTTGGAGGTGTAGGAAAGGGATCCTGCACATTGCAGGAGAACGCAATGCAGAATTCCTTACGTCCACCTTTCTTTACTGTAGTGGTTTCTGAGAACAGTTTATGGTAATTAACCAACATTGACAAACTGCACAAATTGCATTTAAGAGCTGGCCGGCTGAAACTTGTGTATTGGAGAGGTGGAATTCAAAGGCAAGTGGTCAGGTGGATTGGAGAGAGATGGAGCCAAGGCCTGGGCCCAGATTCCGGTTTAAATTGCCATTTCTTCACCATAGGGCCTTGGAATAGAATTCAAAATCTCTTAACCTGTTGGTGAATCTGTGAAATGGGCATAATATTCGTTTCACCCTGGGATTGTTGTAAGATCTAAAGAGTATTATAGCACACATGAAGCACTTAACCCACTGGCACTTAGCAGTGTTCACTGTGTGGTGCCGCCCCGCTTAGCATGTGTCAGAGCCGTAAAGGCAGCATTTGTCTGTTGAGGATGCACTTGCAGCCCCTTGGCTAGGTTATGAATTTGGTGATTTCCTATAATCCTTGTAATTCTATGTGCCATGGACAGTTATTTTCATGGACAGATGAGGAATCTCATGGTAAAAAGACTGTATAATTTGCCCAAAATCAGACCATAATTTTGGGTTCAGAGGCCTCGGTTCAGCATGGGCCCCTGGGCCTTCTGCCCTCTCTGTTCAGCACCAGAGCCAGATATGGAGTCGGCTGTTTCCCTGCCCAGAATATCCGGCAGGCCGCAAGACACATCTGGCCCTGTGCTGCTTGAGCAAAAACTCCGAAGGAGAGACAGTTACAAAAGGGATAAACATAAAAACAGACGACAGCAAATTGTGATCAGCTCTGAGAAGGAAAGGAACATGTCTCGCCGTGCAGAGCTGGGAGCTTTCCCGTCTGGGCTGCTCTGGGGGTGTTCATCTCAGCTAAACAAGTTCTGCTGCTGCACCAAGGCAGGAAGGCAGGGCGCGTTTGGCCAGGTAGACAGGGCCTCGTTGATCTTACTCATTCCCCATTAAGCGACAGTTGTCTCGGGCACTTAACTAATAAACAGATGTTGGCCATAATCATCACGCACTTTGCTTGGTAGTTTTATTGGCCCCAGCATTGAGATGAGGTCATTGAAGCTGGGGAGTTTGCTGCATGCCCGTGATTACCTTGCAAATACCCCGACTGTTCTTTCAATCTAGACTGGTGTGGCTGTCATGTCCCAGCCCTGTGAATGGCATCGTGTAGCTTCTCCCAAGTGGCCCAAATGACTGACATTGATATGCTTAATTCGTTGGAAATAGTATGTGACAATAATAGAAAAAGGTAGTAAGAAATTGTTTGGAAAACTGGAAAAAACCTTTTCTTCCCCAGCTGGGGGAGCGTAACCTGTATCACTCACCCTACTCACTGCCTGTCACCTCCTCCCCGCCGACTCCGTGTTCATAAGCCACACTGAGTCTTGGGAGAACATTTTGCCTCATGACACTTTTGACTAGGACCTGCAACTTCTTTGTCCCTGGTTAACTCTCTCTTCAAAGCCATTCAACTTTTTTGCAGGCTCCTCCACTCAGATGTAAGAATAGCCTCTTTAAACTTCTTGATGCAGCTCCTTAATGAAGATCTTGTGATGGAAACCTAGCCAAAACTGGGATGTATGCATATAGTGACTGCAAACTCAGCACTTTGTTAGTTCAGAATCATAGGGGTGAGTGACTCAGGAAATGCTTTTTTAAGGTAACAAGGGGAAAGTGAAAGGACGCTTGCTGTGTGAGAAAGAAACATCTCAATCACAGCCAGTAAGGCACCTGTGTTCAGGATGGGGTGTGGCGAGTGCAGAGTTCTCACAAAGAAAATAGTGGTGTGATGGGAGCGAGGACAGTTGGGTACTTTATTGGGGAGGAAAAAAAGTGGGCTGAACATTTCCTTGTTGAACAAGAGGATTGTGACATGATGTGCTTGTATTTTGGAGAGAAGGGTTTTGTGGGGACAAGCCTAGGAGTACGCTGTATGTCTGGGGAGTCAGCACAACAGAGAAACACAGAGAACCGGGCAGACCCCAAGACCCATGCTGGGGGAGAGACTGCCCACCAATTGGAGCCCTGGAGGCTGCTTCTGTCCCTTAGCTGTGGCCTCAGACCTCCCTTCACAGCCCAGTCCTGTTGATACAAGAATAAAAAACGTTGGGCATGAGAAGGGCTGTGTCCCAGGCTTTCATTGAGCCCCTGGGATGTGCCCCACCAGATTTTGTTCCTTAACTTCATGCAGTAAAGAATTCAAGAGAAAGCCAGTGTTGAGTAAAGGTAGATTTATTCAGAGAGATACATTGATAGGCAAGAGAAACTTCACGAGGTGTGGGGGTTTGATGCTCATATTAGAAGTAGGTACACACTCCACACATTGTGGGCCTTCCCCAAAGAGGGAGAGAGAGTGGTGACCGCGAGGTGGCGCTGTGTTGCTTGTTTTCTTGGGCTTGGTGGTTTCATATGCTAATAAGTAGAAGGACCAGCCTTAGGGCAAGGGGCTAGGATTCCCAGGGAGTTGGCCATTTCCCACCCTTTGACCTTTTGTGGCTAGCATTGGGACTGCCATGTTGCCTGGGGCATGTTATTCACCAAGTTACTATTACAATGGATGTTTACTGAAGCTCAAGATCTGCTAGAAGTTAAATCTCTTCATCCTGAGCCTCAAGGCCTATTGGGGTTTGAATCCTTTAACATTTTGATGTTAATTGCTGTGGCCTTCCTTGAATGGCTGTGCTCTTCCCCCTTCCATCCTGTCTCACTGTGATGACACAGAGACAGCAAAGGTCGGGCCCTACCTGTGCTCCTGCATTTAAAGGTGGGAGGTGTGAGGTGGGCTTATGATGACCCTGAATGGTAAGAGAAATGTTTCAGATTTTCCTACGTGAGACATGGGGACCTGACATCAACCTCCGCAGATTTATCTCACGGGCATTATCGCTTGTGTTGTTATAGAAACAACAGGCAAGCCAAGAAACAAGTATAACTCACAAGGTTGTAGTACTGAGATTTATTTCGCTGGCACGCTCAGAGGGGCTTCATTTCCAAAGCTCTGAGCACCTCCAAGACGTGCACATGAGGTTTTATAGGGTTAATTACAAGTATGGGGCTATTAGCCAATAAGGCTCAAACAACAAAAAGCAAGGAATCAGTACACTGAAGCTTATCAATTTGGAACAGATCCCGTTACTGACAATTGTTGTCCTTGGATTTACGTGTTAGCTTATTAGCCCATTAAACTGACACTAAACTTCAGGTTTACCAGGTAGCTCAGCAAAACTTAGATCAGTAAACCGACACTTATCACACTTAGATTTGTGACTTAGCTTGTTAGCCCAGCTGGGGTTTTCCTTCACAGTGTCACTTATATTTTTTATTTTTCTTTTTATCTTTTTTTAAGTATTTAACCCAAATTTAATATCAGGGTTCTTTGGGAAAGAAATTTCTCTTTATCTTTTCTTTGGGGTTCTTTTTGGGGGGAGGTAATTAGATGTATTTATCTGTTAGTGGAGGCCCTGGGGCTTGAAACCAGGACCCCGTGCACGCTAAGCACATGCTCTACCACCGGCCCCTTCATCATTTTCTTTTTGCTTTAGCTGCCAAGAATCTTACAGCTGAATTTGTAGTCGGCCTTTAACACTTGCCCTGACTTCATGGAATCCATTTTTATGAGTTTATCTCCCCCTGGTTTCATTTAAGTATTGAATCTCCATTTTCTCTTCACTCTCCGTTTTGCCTTTTTGTTGTTATGGTTGTTAAGCTGTGTTTAACAGAATTGTTTAAATTCTCTTTTAGCAAGAGGCTGAATGTAAATAAATATGTAAGCAAACAGCACAATTAAATGCTTTTATACATTCTGAGCTGTTTAGTAGTAACTTAAAAACCGAATTGAATATTAAAGTGATAGCATTTTAAAAATATTTTTTAATTTTTCATAAAAATATAGCTGATTTAAAATATGATATTAGTTTCAGGTGTACAATAGATGCTCCATTTATAGTTACTGTAAAACATTGTCTGTATTCCCTGTGTTGTAAGATACATCCCTCTAGCGTGTTTACATTACATGTTGCAGTTTGTATAAGAAAGTTGGGTAACGCAGAGTCTGGAACGTGGCTGTGTATGACTCAGGTTCACGCTCACCCTGCCTGTCAGAGCTCAGGCCTTCACTCCTTTCTGCAGGGGAGCGAGTGGAGGCAGCTCTCATCAGCGCTGGCACCACCCTCTGAGTGGCAGTGACAGCAGTGACTGTGTGTGGACGTGCAAATTGTTTTTCCAAGAGCTTTATATGCGTTTCTGCATTTAATAATTAAAGCCCTCCTGTGAGGAAGCGTTTTTAATGCATAATACATTTTATTTTGATATTGATAGATTTCAAACCTCTGGAAAATTTACAGTAGTACAATAAACGCTTAGATACAGTTCACCTTATAGGCACTATTTGGCTTTCTGTGTCTGGCTTATTTTAGCATAAAATTTCAAGGTTCTTCCATATTGTAGCCTGAATCAGTACTTTATTCTTTTTGTTTGATAATATCCTTTTCCATTTTTTTTGGTTTTAGTTTATTTAAAAATATTTTCATTGAAGTCTAGTCAGTTTATAATGTTGTGTCAGTTTCTTGTCTACAGCACAAGACTTCAGTTAAAAAGGAACATACCTGCATTCATTTTCATACTGTTTTTAAACATAAGTTACTATAAGATATTAAATATATTCTCCTGTGCTATACAGTATAAACTTGCTGTTTATTCTTTACATACTCAGTAACTGTAAATCTTGAACTCCCAATTTATTCCTTCCCCCACCCTCCCCCCTCTGGAAACCACAGTTTGTTTTCTGTGACTCTGTGTCTGTTTCTGTTCTGTAGATAAGTTTATTTTTTTGTTCCTTTCTTTTTTTTTTTTTTAGATTCCACATGTCAGCAATCTCATGTGGTATTTTCCTTTCTCTTTCTGGCTTACTTCACTTAGAATGACATTCTCCATGTCCATTGATGTTGCTGCAAATGGCATTATTTTATTATTATTTTATGGCTGAATAGTAGTCTATTGGACAAATATGCTACAACCTCTTTATCCAGCCATCTGTCAGTGGACATTTCGGTTGTTTCCATGTCTTGCTATTGTAAATAGTGCTGCTGTGAACATTGGGGTGTAGGTGTCTTTTTTAATTAGGGTTCCTTCTGGATATATGCCCAGGAGTGGGATTGCTGGGTCATCTGGGAGGTCAAGGTTTTGTCTTTTGATGAACCTCTATACATTTTTCCACAATGGCTCCACCAAACTGCATTCCCACCACAGTGTAGGAGGGTTCCCAATTCTCCGCAGCCTCTCCAGTATTTATTGTCTGTGAACTTCTCAATGATGGCTATTCTGACTGGTGAGAGGTGATATTTGATTGCAGTTTTGATTTGCATTTCTCTGATAATGATATTGAACATTTTTTCATGTGCCTACTGGCCATTTGTGCGTCTTCATTGGAGAAATGTTTCTTTAGGACTTCTGCCATTTTTTGAATTGAATTGTTTGTTTTTCTTTCTTATTAAGTGTAAAAGCTGTTTACATATTCTGGGAATTAAGCCCCTAGCAGTTTCATTTATTGCAAACATTTTCTCCCATTCCATAGGTTGGTTGTCTTTTTGTTTTGCTTACTGTTTCCTTAGCTGTGCAAAAGTTTGTAAGTTTAATTAGATCCCTCTTGTATATTTTTGGTTGTTTTTCTATTGCTTGAGTAGACTGCTCTAGGAAAACGTTGCTGAGATGTATGTCACATGTTTTGCCTATGGTTGCTTCTAAGAGGTTTATAGTGTCTTGTCTATATGTTTAATTCTTTAACACATTTTGAATTCATTTTTGTGTATGCTGTGAGGGAGTAGTCTAACTTCATTGATTTACATGCAGCTGTGCAGTTTTCCCTGCACCATTTGCTGAAGAGGCTGTCTTTACTCCATTGTATGTTCTCACCTCCTTTGTCAAAGTTTCAATGACCAAAAGTTTGTGGGCCTATTCTTGGTAAATGTGTTTATCCGTTCATTGATGGATGGATATTGTTAGTAACTTTTGGCTCCTCTGAATGATACTGCTATGAATATTGATGTGAAATTTTTATGAGAATATGTTTTCATTCTGTTGGCTGTACAGTTGGCCCTCCATATCTGTAGTTTCCACTACATGGATCCAGATGGCTGATTGTAAAGGGACTCGAACATCCTTGGATTATGGTATCCAGGGTGTGGGGTTCCTGAAACCAACCCCCCAAGGGTATTGAGGGATGACTCTACATATAGGAGTGGAATTGCTGAGCCGTATAACTCTAAGCTTTTGAGGAAATACCAGGCTTCTCCAAAGAAGTTGCACAATTGTCCCTTTCCCCTGGCCGCATATGAGGTTTCTCTGCCTCCTGAACGACATTTGTTATTGTCCGTGATTTGGTAATAACCATCCTAGTGGGTGTAAAATGAGATCTCATTTTGATTTTGATTTGTCTAGTGATGTTGAGCATCTTTTCATATGCTTATTGGCCATTTGTATATGTATCTAAATTCGTGGTAAATTTAAAAATTGGGTCTGTTTTATTGTATTGTTCAGTTGTAAGAATTCGTTATATATCCTGGATGCTACTCTCTTATTAGATACATGTTTTGCAAAATTGTTCTTCTATTCTGCACATTGTCTTTCACTATATTTTTTTAAACATTAAAACAATTTCTTTACAGGGGAGGTAGTTAGATGTACTGATTTATTTTATTTTTCTTGCTGAGCAAGCACTCTCTGACTTGAGATACCCATTTCCCCTGTCATTTCACTTTCTTGATGATGTCCTTTGTAAGAAAAGGGTTTTAATTTTGATGAAGTCCAGTTTATCTGCTTTTTTCTTCTATCACTTGTGCTCTTTGTATTGTATCCAGGAAACCAAAGCCTATCCTAGGACCACAAAGATTTATACTGTGTCTTCTTTTAGAAAGTTTATAGGTTTAATTTTTACATTTCTGTCTGTGATCTACTTTGTTTTAATTTTTATTTGTTATATAAAATATGGGTGTTCAGATTCCAGATTGATTCTTTTGCCTGCAGACACCCAGCTGTCCCTGCACAATTTGTTGAATAGACTATTCTTTCAATGGGGTGTTTTTGGCCCCCTAGTGGAAAACTGTCTGTAAATGTAAGTTTTTCCCCGTGGGTTTTTATTGTGTCTCATAGATTTATTTATCCAAACTTATGCCAGCAACATACTGACTTATTACTGTAGCATTTTAGTACCTTTTAAAGTGAGTCCTCCAACTTTACTCTTCTTTTGCAAGGTTGTTTTGGCTATCCTGGGCCCCTTGCACGTCCATATTAATTTTGGGATCAGTTTTTCAATTTTTGCAAAGAAGTCAGCTGGAATTTTGATAGGGATTCCACTGTATATGTAGATCATTTTGAGGAGTCTTAATATTTTTAATAATACTGTCTATCATTCCATGGAAATGGGATGTCTTCCATATATGTAGATCTTTTAAAATTTATTTTGGTGATACTTCAAAAAGTTCAATGTACAAATCTTGTAAATTTTTGTTAAATGTATCTCTCATTTTATTTTTAATGCTGCTGTAATTGGAAATGCTGAGTTTCTTATGGGTGGGACTATATATCAATCTTCTTATTTCTAGAATTCCTTAACAGCAATTACCCTAGTTATATATTTGCTACTTAAATCTATCCACAACAATTCCCCACCCCGTGTTATAAGAAACCAAGACCCAAGTTAAGCTACCTGAACACCTATGTGGAAATGTGAAATGAGACCCTTGGGTGGGGCTTTGTGCAGATGATACTGGAGCTTATTCAGGATGGCTTCATCGTAATTTCTTTTAAACAACCCTTTCGGTGTATTTAGTCAGATACATTAAGAACATGCCCTTTTGATGTGCGGAGTAGCTAAGACTATGATTTTCAAATAATTTCTAATGAGAGTGTTGTTCTTGAAACCTAATTTGCATCAATCTTTGAAGATTTATGTTTCAGGGGCTTTGACTAAAGAACACCTGTCTTTAATCAATAACGACAACTAAATGCTCAAGCAACATGTAAGAGCTTGAGCAAACTGCCTCTACCCCATAGTGCTGGGTGGCTGCAGCTGCAACTGGAGTCAGCGCTTACCTATCCCAGTACGCTTGTGTTGATCTGCTCAAAGTGGTTCGTCCAACAGTTTGTCAGTAGTCTGTTGGACAAAATCATTAAAAATTGATTGAAGGTTGCTGGAATGCAATATAATCTTATTAATATTAATTAAGCACATATTGAGTGCTTATTGTATGATGGAATTGTCCCTCAGCCTCACATGAATATTATTTCTCATAAAACCTCACATATTTCCTTGTTAATCTCACTTTACAGATAAGGAGACGGACAATTAGGTCTTCTCTCTTTTGGGGGAGCTCATTATCAATGATGGGAAGTTATAAGGAAAAAGATATTGATTCATCATGAGAAAACATTTTTCTGAGGGTCAGCAAAGAAGAAGATGAACACTGAAGAAGGTGATCATTGTTCAAGTGAGACAAGCCCTTGGTTGTGCGGAGTCAGCATCCCTGTCCTAGAGAAGGCACGTGTAGAGCTGCGTACTGGGTGAGGCGGCGCGGCCGCGCAGGGAACGCGGATGCTGGACCGTTGGGCTGTGCTCAGGCCCGGTGGGGCTTTCTCCTAAGGGCAGTGGACCATCATTGACAGATTTTATGTTGGAGAGTGGGGTGCTCTCGTAGTTCACTTTTGTCTTGTAGAGTGCTTGGAAACATTTAGAAGGCTTGGCAGGAGGTGATGTGATGAGTCAGAGTCGGGTGGCTGCGAGGTGTAGCAGTGTTCAATTTTCAAGTTGTTTTCAGGCCCAGGCTTGTGGCTCAGTAGCCGTGTCAGTTTGAATGACGCACTCAAGGAAGTGAAACAATTTATCTAATCAATTGAAGCAGTGATGTACCCAATTCCCAGGACTGTTGTGGAGATCCAGTGAGATAACGTTTGCAGTGTGCAGCATGGTCCCAGCACAGAGTCAGTGCTGAGTGAGTGCCAGTGAGTATCTGGTAGGTCAGGTGTGGGTGGTGGGACTCGGTGTCTGAGGATATCTGGGCCCTGAAGGAGGGGTCCATTCACATCTGTGAGTGATGGGTCTGAGTTGGGAGAGGCACGGAGAACTTAGCCCCGGACCAGAGGCCCTGGGCAGGACGGCTATTGGAGGAGCACCGTGAAGTCAGCTCTTTGCAGGTGGAGTTGGAGGTGCCCTTGTGACATCTAAGTGCAGTGTCACGAGCTGAAAGAGGAGGTCTGGGCCAAGGCTGTGCATTTTCGAATAATGTCAACTCCTGAGGACACCGAAGTATTGATCACTGAACGGAAGTCATACTTTACAGGACAAATGAATAGTAGTATCACCTCTGTCATCAAAGCTCACGTCTATTTATTCATCACTCAGTTTGCTAATTGGGTACTTACAGAGCTCACTTCACCGTCCTCCCGTGGGCTCAGGCTCCACAGAAAAGAGCTGGTGTGTCTTCCTCTTTTCCAGAAGAAGACACATTTAGCTTGTAGACTTCTGTACCTCGTCAGACTTAGGATATTAGTTTGTTGGTTTAATTGTATTTTCTGTTGGCCATGTCCTGACAGGAGAGAAATTTTACCTCATGGTCATGTTTCAATTAGCTGTTACTGAGAATTGCTGATCTGATACATAGTGTATGTATTATATTAACTTTGTAGAGTAGTTATCATTTTTCTGTCTTTGCCCTTTAATTTTGATTGCCCCTTCAGTGTTCTATCCTTTTTGGGGCCTTATTTTTTTTTAATTAAAAAATGTCTGTTAACAGTTAAGAAAACTAAAACAAAGAAAAAATGCACATGGGAGCTAAATTTAGAAAATGTCTAGTGTGTTTTCTATCTCGGCAATGGAGGGTTCTAGAAACTCGTGAAAACTTTCATTACACAAGTTCCTTAAAATGCTGATTAAGAAATAAAACCTTCCTTCCTCATCTTTCAAGCTGCACAACAAATTGTCAAGAAAGTGAGGGGAAATTCTCAGAAGCCAAGACAAATGAGAAAGCAGGGTTTCTGGGAGATATGCGAGCCTTAGAATCCCTGGGGTGCTGGTTCGATCCTGAACTGATTTTCAGTTGCCTTGACAGGAGGGCAGGATGTGAGCCCCAGGCCTCTGACACTAGGAGTTGGATGGGGGATCATATTATGGGCCAAGCCCATACTGAGGATCTTGGTTTACTAAAGGGTGAAATAGGAAAAAAAAATTCCTCAAGGCAAGAAAATAAGGAAAGTCAATTTTGTTGGAAGAGGGGAAAAATAACAAATCCAAAGTAAGGATATAGTTTAAAGTTGTTCTGGCATGAGAGTGACCACAAACACCTGGCAGAAAAGCACAGCTACTCCTTGATTGATAAGTTGTGTTTTGAATGAATCAGTGAACAGCCATTCTGAAAAAGGCCTCCAGAGTCTTGTGGATCAAGATACTGGACAGCAAACACCTCCCTTCCAAGGTCTCATTCAAATAACCAGAAAGGTTTTAAAGGAAAGAAGCCATGATCATAGTTCTATTTATTAACATTTCTATATGCTACGAATTCAGAGGTGACTATGTAGTTGTCTCCTCTATTATGGACCTTACTTTCTCTTTGGGGAGACAAAATGACATAGTTGGTAATCTTGGTGGAGGGAGGTGTTAGTCTGTTGCACTTAGCCAGGAGAGGAGATTAAGAAAACAGTGAAGGGTGGGTGAAATTTTTAGCTGAGGACAGTCTTGTTCACTTGGCTTTTAATTGCAGGCTCAATGAGCTGTCACTGGAGGGACTAGATCTTACAGAGGATGGACTTAGCTCAGGCCTCATTGGAATGGACAAATGAACCTGGAGAAAGACAGTCAAATCTGTGCAGACATTAAAGTTCACTTGAACGTGCTGCATCCCTGAGCCAAAGATAGGACAAATATGCAGCAATTCTTGAGGACAGAAGAGTGGTTTTTAAGGTTCTCCAAGAATGAATCCCATGGAACCGAGATGGCCAGTTGTCAAACTGAGACTTTGTTCTTTGGACGGTGTACCCAGCAAGGGTATTGGCCTTTTATATGTTTCCATTTGTCTTTAATACATGTCTGTTGATGAGGACATGGGCACAAATGTTTGACACTTTGTCGAGGCGATTTTGGATACCTGCCTAGAAGCATGGGCACAGTTGCGGCTGCTTCATACATCTTGCAGCCCGTCCCTTTCCCCGGCTCCGTGATCACGGCAGAGTGGTTCCTTGTTGACCTGTCCGTTTCCTCTGTGACATCATAACCCATGAAAAGACCGGAGCATATTAACTTGGCTTTGTTAAAGTCAAAGAAACAGATCAAATATGGAGTCAGATTTGTTCTTTCCTATTTCAGTAGTACCATGGAGATGGCAGTTTGGGCAGCTTTTTGTAGTGTCCTGGAGGCTTTCTCTCTCAGCTTCTGGGCGCCTCTATTGAAAACCCTTCTTTGCTGTCTGGCCTGCTGGTAATGCACACTGCCTGTTTTGCCCTGAAGATGTGTTCTGTTTATAAACTCATCTCTACTCCTTGGAAAACAGCTCAAGAAAAACTCAGTTGGTTTTCCACCAGCCATGGGCAGGGGTGAGGTATACCATGTTATTATTTCATAAAATAATAGTAATAATAGTAATAGTAATAGTACTAGAAATAATAATAGTATTATAATAATAATAATAATATAAAAGAAGTCTTAAAACAGGACTGAGCACACTGGAGAGAGTCAATAAATGCTTTCTGGCTTAAATCAAAAGTGATGACTTAGTGATTCCATGGCTGCTGTATTTGCTAAGCTAGTTACTCCTTTGCTCCATTACACCTTATTTTAACTGAAAAAGAAATGCAAGCAAATGGTTAAAAAAAAAACTCAGACAGAGCACAAAAATACACAAGTGAAAGAAGTTTTCCCTCATCCTCTGTTCTTTCAGCCCTGTCTGGAGATGCCACTGTTTACTATCTTTTGGGTGCTTTTCCAGATATGCTTTGCACATTCCCACCTATGTATGTAAATTCCTTTAAAATTTTAGTTATTTTTAACTTAAAGAGATTTAAATCCTCAAGTGGCTTCTGCCCGGGTAATAGAACAGAACAAATCTGACTCCATATTAGATCTGTTCCTTTGAATTTAACCCTATGCTCTGTCTCCTAGGCTTCATCTTGCTTGTAAAAAATTGTTGCCTAGAGCCTGAAATACACAGGAGAGCTTATTCTGAAGCTCTGACCTTTAAGGATATTTAAAATTTTTTCATTCATTAAAAGATAGCAAATTGCAGAATAGAAAATAACGTTTGTTTTGTTGGAGATTTACAGGGATCTGACCCACGCAGATAGCTGTAAGAACAAAGGATTCTAACAAGAAGGAATTCCTACACTAAGAAGTTTGCAACAACCAAGCGCGTAGGAAAGGAGCCTGAATTGTGACTTGGGGAGATGGTTTTCCAGAACATTAGTTTGCCAACTAGGTCTACAGAAACTTGCTATTCCAAGCCCCAACATCTAGTTTCCAAACTTATTGGCCTGTCCTGCACTGAGGAGAATGAATTTGGACTTGGTAACACCCCTATCTACCTAGAAAGCTGGGCACTGGAGCTGAGTGTTATGGAAACAGGCCAGCCAAGAAACAAGCACCAATCGGAGTGCTGGAGTACTCAGAATTATTATGCCGGCGGGCTCAGAGGGGCTTCTGCTCCGAAGTTCTGAGCACCCCCAAGACGTGCACATGAGGTTTTAAATACTTCAATACAAGTAAGGGGATATTAGCCAATAAGACTTAAAGAACAAAAAGCAAGGAATCAGTACACTGGAGCTTATCAACTTGTAATAGATCACGTTACTGACACTTGTTGAGCTTGGAATTACGAGTTAGGTTGTTAGGCCAATAAACTGACACTAAACTTCAGATTTACGAGATAGCCCAGCAGAACTTAGATCAGTAAACCGACACTTATCACACTCAGATTTGTGACTTAGCTTTTTAGCCCAGCTGGACTTTTCCTTCACATGAGGACAGCTCTCCCACCCCCAGGAAACCACTGTGAGCCCTTGATGTTTCCACTAGGTTGGGGTATGGTTTACCCAGGAGGGATGGGGACTATGCACCAACACTCAGGCAGTCTGCTCTGTCTGGGGCTCTGATCTTGTACCACACCACTCCCCCCAGCCCAACACCTGGGACAGTGGAGCTAAGGCAGTGATCCTTCCTGCCTGTTTCCCAGCGTGTAAAAGGGGAATATGTGCTCTTCCCAAGGAAGTTCTGAGCGACAACACCTGCGGGTGCTTGGTTCTCAGAGCAACAGAAAACCCAGCTCCGCATGGGGGCAACGGGTGTGATCCCCGTAGTGTTTCTGCAGAAGCATCTGATGGAGGGCTGGATCAGGGAGGTAAAACATGAGCTGCGAGACTTGAACGGTTACAGAAGGGTACAGAGGTAGGTCTGCCATCTCAGGGTGCCCTAGAGGTAAAGCTTTTTCTCTCCAACTCCGCTACGACACTCCCCTATCCAGACCCATCCCTTCTCTGCTCTTCCTGTCCATCTGTATCCCTCCACTTTTCCCCTCTTCTCCACCCGCTCCCATCTTCTCCCTCCCTCGCTGTCCCACCTTCTCTCGCAGAATCCAGAGGATCCATGTCCCTCCTGCGCATGCGCTGTCGGTGCCTGGTGGTCCGCTGGTTCGAAGCTCCATGTCCAAGCCGGGGATTGGCCCCAAATGCTTCTCAACTCTGTCGCCCGTTAGGCCTTTGGTTCCTGCCTGGGGCTGGGGCTTCTGGCTGTGGAAGTGCAAGGTGGGGGGCTCCCGGGAAAGGGTTCAGGCGGCTTCGGGAGGGTGATCCGCCTTTCACAGCCCCCAAGGGCGCCAGTCAGCCCGTGTTCAGCTGAATTTCTCTGGCCAGACCCTTCTGACAGCACCACCTGCCCCGGCGCCCCGGCCACAGCTGTCCAGGTCCAGGTGTGCGCCTGCCACCTCTCACGCAGCCGGGATCCCCTCAGTCCACGGCTGGCGTCCCCTTCCCCTCTCCCGCCCGCGAGTCCTCTCCTCCCGGGCTTCCTCTCCTCGGCCGCCTGCCCGTCCCCACCAATGGGCGGGCTGTTTCCCGGGCGGGCGTGGTCTGCGGACCTGGACGGGAGCGGGCGGCTTATGCTGGTGCTGGGGCTGGCCTCCGAGCGGGGCTGCAGCCCGCACCCCCCCTTTCCCTCCCCCCTAGGGCTGCCCTCCTTTCCCTTTCACCCTCCCTCAGGACCAGCTCAGTGGCGTGTGTGCTGCTCCCGGGGCTGAGGGCCTCTGGCTGTAGCGCCCAGCTTCACCTGGTGGAGTCGGGAAAAGGGAGCATCAGTGCTGAGCAAGCTTCTGTCTCCTCCCTCAGTGTTTCTGCCGCAGGTAAGTACCTTGAACACTTTCAGGTGTTATGATGGCGGTGCTTATTGATGTCACGTGTTTTTATAGTGAGAGGGATTAACAGTGGTGAAAGCAGGGCTTGGTTCTGTTAAAAATGAGCTGAAGGCATGAAGCTGTGATATCCTCCTTCCTTCCCTCTCCAAGGGTGAAACGTGTGACCGTCGATTTTAAAAAGACAGTTACAGTCCCTAACTAGCCCAGCCCAGCTAGTGTGTGTTAACAGGAACAGCATCACCAGAGGCCTTGGAGACCCAGGGATATTGCAGTCCTAAAGAACTCCTGGCACAGTTTGGTTTGTATTGGTTTTTTGTTTTTCTTAAATTGTGGGACAGACTAGTGGTATAAAAAGAAAAATATTTGTCAAGAAATATTTTTTCATATAACAGCGTTATTGTGATATAGTTCACACACCATGAATTCCATCCATTTAAATGGTAAAATTCAGCAGCTTTTAGCATATTCACAGTTGTGCAACCATTATTATTCCAGAACGTTTTTATCACTTCAGAAAGAGCAGTGGAAATTAATGACCTATCCACCCCTCCCCAGTGGTGGTTCTAAAGAAATTTCTTGGCTAATCTTGACCATAAATTCACTTGTTACATTCCAAGAAAAATCTGGTAGGAATTCTAATCAGAATTGCAATGAATCTGTCTATCAAAACAGGAAGAATTAACGTCTTTATGGCACAAACTTCTTCTAACCATGAATATATTTCGGACCCTATATTTTCCTCTGTCCAGAGCCTGGCCCATGGGAAGTCCTCACTACTTGTTGGGCTTGTGAATGATGAGATTCTATACATCGTTAGTTGCAGCTGTAGCCTTTCACAGAAGAGAAAAGAAACCTCAGTGAAACAAGTGACTCTCTGATGGTCAGAAAGAGTGACAGCCATTGCTGGAGTGATCCAGTGGACTTGGTGTTTGCAACCAGAATTCTCCACCACCTACAGCTAAGGGGATGAGAGTGTTCTTTTATTTTTTCTTAATGGCATTGCTTTTATTTTTACTTATTTTTTAAATTATTTTTTATTTAAGTGTAGTCAATTTACAATGTTAGTTTCAGGTGTACAGCAGAGATTCAGTTATAAACATATGCATATGTATATATATATGTTTTAGATTGTTTTTAGTATAACTCATTACAAGAAATTGAATATAGTTCCCTGTGTTATATAGCAGGTCCTTGTCATTTATTTTATATTTACTAATTTGTATCTGTTAATCCCTCCTTTCCTGCCTGCTAAATACAGTTTGCTTTCTATGTCCATGAGTCCATTTATAGGAGCACCATTTTTCCTAGTAATATATGCTCTTTGGCTGCTTTCAGTTTCAGTAATTCCATCTTATCTGTGGGCGCTTTTCTTCTGGTGGTCTTTATGTGGTTTGCACACGTGGTAATAGAGATCTTTATTTGGGAGAACTCCAGGTCTCGTGTAGTCCCTGGTACAGAATGCCCACTGAATTGATGATTGAACTGGGAAAAAAGCACAGTAAATGCTGGAATTTCCACTATGGTTGAGAATTCCAGGTTTCAATAACCTGTTTAGACAACCTTACTATTGGCTGCACCCATACTGGGTAATTTGGTGGAAATTCATGGTATGGTGGTGTAGAGACGGGGCCTTATATTCTTCTTCTCTTTCTATTTTCTAACACTCATTCTCCTGGGCCTTCCAGATCCTCCCCCAGAAGTGCCCAGGGCTGGCTTGGTGCTGCACTGAGGCAATATTTGTTAATAACGCCCTTTCCTCTTCTCCTCTGAGCCTCCGTTTCTTTCTGTGCACAATGAGCGCTTAGACTAGATAAATACTTTTCAGTTTCTTTTAAAGCCATGTTTCCTTTGAGAAACAGAAAATGCAAATATCTCCTCTCAACCCAACCCTTTAGATTTTGGTATGTCCTCCAAGGAGTGACATAGCTCTTTGTGAAAAATTGATGTGATTTTGATTGCAGGTGACACAGAAAAGACTCTTCAGAGATTTATTGCAGGGAGAGGGCAGGAAAGAGGCAGTATGTGACACTTTCTAGTGTGAGCAACGGAGCAGGGACTTGGATTTAAATACGGTGTCTGACGTGGCCTCTCTCTAATCTTGTAGAATGTGATAAACTTCTCTACCTCAGTTTCTTGATGTGTCAAGTTGGGGTGATAATATTTTAAGGCTTCTGTGAAACATTATACAAATAAGACATTTGTGTCTCGGTAGAAACAAGATCTGCTAGGGATTCAGGGATTTGTTTAAAAAAAATTCTTGTCCATAGCACTCTGTCTGTGTGTATTTAGAAGTTCCTGGAGGGTGAGGGTGAGTCTAAAGTCCATTGTGGGACAGGTGGCCCATATTTCTCCGTGTCCCAGTTTACCCCCTACTCCCCAGTCCTCTTCCTCAGTCCAGGATGAAGTTCCCTAGTAGATTTACACAGAGGTCTTGTGGAAATGGCTTTTCATTTTATTGTTTCACCAAGAAGGGCTGCCATCATGATCTCTGTGGTCAGGTTTTGAAGGGCTGCCATCATGATATCTGGTAAGAATTCTATGCAATTTGGAGTTCCAATTTAATGAAAAGAAAAAAATTACAAATAGAAAATTAGAACAAGTGTGGTGACAGGGGCTCTTTTAAGTGGACACCAGTAGCTTTGTTAGCTTCAGGTGCTGTGGCCTGTTGCCACGAGGACCCATCCTCTTGCTCTGAAGTTGGAGGGACTAGTGGGCTCAGTGGGAATGTTAACTGAGTGTATCTCATGGGCTGGGCATTGTCCTATTTGTACTGTGTGTTCCTTATTTGAGACAGTGAGCTCACCTAACCTCGATAACCTCTTTAAAATATTAGACTTTTAATTTTGAGATGTAATGTAGATTCCCATGTGGTAGTAAGAGATTATATGGAGAGGGCCTATGGGCCCTTTGCCCAGTTTTCTTAATGGTTCCATCTTACAGTGTTGGGGTACAATTCATTACTGACTCACTAACAATTTGAGGTTTGTGTTATTGCCCTTATTTCTATTCACGATTAAACTGGGGCTTCGAGAAGCACACAGGCCTGTCCAGGTCACCCACATTGTTAATGCAGAGTCGGGTGAACGTGGGCTTGGGATTTCCAGGCAGTACCATTATGATGGTTTGTGGCAGGGAGCAGCATTCACTTTGCTTGTTTATTCATTCATTCAACAAACATTTATTGAGTAAACTCTGTGGGTCAGATGCTTTCATAGAGTTATCTGATTCTTCAGCAGTACTGAGAATCAGGTAATGTTTATATTTTTTAATCTGAGAAAATTAGCTCTGAGAGGTTATAACCCCCCCAAAGGAAGTATAACTCATAAAGGAGGGATAGAACATGTGTACAGTCACCTCCTTTTATGCAGGTGGTACCCTATGCATTTTACATTTTCAAACATCCGTAATCCAGATATATTCTTGTAAGGCAAGGCTTTTTTTTTTAATTGAAGTATAGTCAAGTTTACAATGTTGTGTCAATTGCAAGGTGTTTTTTGACTTTTGAATTAAAAAATACTTTTTCAGCTGGGTAATTAGGTGTATTTACTTGTTTCATTTTTAAAATGAGGTACTGGGGTTTGAACCCAGGACCTCGTACATGCTAAGCATATGCTCTACCAATGAACAATACCCTCTACCCCAAGGCAAGTTTTCTTATCCATTATTATGAAGCTTAGGAGTTCAAATAAATTGAATAGGAATCCAGATCTTTTGATCCTACTGTGGTCCTTTTCTTTATATTCTGCTGAAGGGGGTTGGGGAAGCATTTCCTTTGTTCATTTCTTTATTCAGCATTTTTGAGCAGTGACTTTGCATCAGGGCCTTGCTAGGTGCTTGGAAATAGAAAATAAGAAATGACCTTTCTCTGCAGAGGCAGGAAGCCTAGACCAAAAGCTGGGTAATGTGATCGAGCTACAGTAGCCATATGCAGACTCTGAGGACAAACTGTACCCTTGGATTTGCTTTGGCTTCCCTTGTCTTCTGGCTGGTACACACCAGGTCACCGCAACCCAGATGGGCCCGTAGCACACAGCAGAGAATGTACCTCGATCTCCTCCCCCTCTCGGCAGGGCCTGCAACATGAGCATCCCTGACTACGTGCAGTGTGCTGAGGACCACCAGACTCGTCCCGTTGTGGTCCAATCCATAGAGATCATCTCAGAGGAGAATTTCTTTTGCATCTATCAGCTACTCACCTCGGTTAGCCATATCAGCCCTTGTGGCTCCCAGTGGACACTCTGTATCCACTACAGGCACCGCTATGTGCCCGAGAATCGGTGGAGCGTCTTCCAGAAACACCCCAAGGTCGTGGGCCTTCTCACCATTACCGAATGTCTCTCTCTGCCAAGGCCTTCGAGAAGCTCCACATGCAGAGGAGCTGTATGGCACATCGCTTAATGACTCTCAGCTTTTTGTCTTTGTGCAGCATGGGGAGGTAGCCGAGCAGACGCGCACCGACGTTGCCTTCAATCTAAGAGTACTGCAGGGTGGTGGAGAAGAGGATCGAGGACTTCACTGAGTCACTCTTCATCTTGCTCAAGTCCAAGTGGCTGGATGGTGGCCCCAAGAATTCTGGGGACAAGATCCCCCTCCCCTACATCCCGTTTGAGAAGGAGGACTTCATGGGACTGGACACAGACAGCAGGTAAGTTTACCTGGAAGCCAGTCCACCTTGGCTGTGTGCTGGATTGCTTCCCTACATCCAGAAAGGGATCAGCAAGGAAGAAGTCAATCTTGTAGCCAAGGGGGGAGGGAGGTGCAGCCCGCCGGTTTCCAGACATTTCAAAGTGAATCCGCCTTTATTTCAGAGAGATCCTTTTAGGGTTAGTGTGGACACTTACTCCCGCTTTACAGCCAGGAACATGGTGGGACCCCTGGAGTTGCTGTCCAATAAAGTAGCCAAAGCCACTGATGCTAGGAGCACTGGGGAGGAGGCTGGACTCAGCTGAGATGTGCTGTAGGTCAAATGCACATCAGACGCTGAGGCTTGTCTAGTAAAAGTACATAAACTATCTCTTTACTTCCTATATTGATTACATGTCAAAATAATAGTATTTTACATACAGTAGATTAAGTAAGATCTGTTCTTAAAATCACATTCTAGTATTTGTTTTTTGTTTGTTGGTTTGTTTCTTTGTTTCAAATTTTAAACGTGGCAACTGGGAAACTTTCTTTACATGGCTCTCATTTCATTTCTGTTGGGCAGCCTGTCCTGGTACATGCTCATCCCTTTGCTTATAGATGAGATGCTGAGCCCCGAGAGGCAGAACGAGGCGCTGGTTGAGCTGCGGCTGGAGCCGCTGTCACCTGCCTCCCAGGCCCAGCACCTTTTCAGCTCAGGCCGTCTCTTCCTGCCCGACAGCCACCATGCCAAGTTAGGACATCAGAAACACCGCCAGGGACTTCCTAATGAACTCCTTATGCAGGGAAAGGCGTATCACGGTGTATGGGACAGAGCAGGGAAATGTTCATTCCCACTTTGTCCCTGTGATTAAGTCAATGGCCCCACTTTGCCTCGGAAGTACAGATGAGCTCTTCTGGGCTGCCTACCCCCCACCTTCTGCTCTGTTTCCCCGTATATCTATCGTGTTTTCCCTCGGGCTGAAGAGGGTGAGATGCCTTTGCCGAGACGTGGTCCCCCTTTGCTGGGGTGAGTGAGGGAAGCTGTGTCCCCCCGGCCTACGGCCTCGGTCCTTGAGTCTGGAGAGGGCTCATGGTGGTCCCACAGGTGGCGGTCAGAAGACCTGGCATGTGCTACCGGGCCCGCTTTGGAGGTGGTGCTCTGTGATTCTTGAACTTACCTAAGATCAGATCCTACTTTCTGGTTGTTGGTAAGTTGGAGGAGAAGATGCTAGAGAATTGATAAAAAGAATGTCTAGACCAGCCCTGTGAGTGAGAAGCACAGGGGACACTAGTCCCACCTGCGAGAGCCCACCTAGCAGGCTCTGGATGAATTTTCTGTTCCTCCCCAGAAATACCACTATGGCTTAAGGAAGAGGAGAGGCATGTCGTGGCCATGATCTGTACTTGTCCTCACAGGGCCCTGTGATCTATATGCTCGCACTCCCCATCTGCTTCTTGGAGATGAGTTGACATGTTTAGGAGCCTGGGCACTGCTGAGGGCATAGCTCCCAGCACCGTGCTACACAGAGTCTGGCTCTGTTCACCTCACCTGTCAACTCCTGCTGAGGCCCCAGACATTAGTCAAGGTAGGTGCATCAGCGAAACCTAAGCAGGGACCACCTTCTCCCCCTGGGCAGAGTGGTGAGTGAGCAGTGGAAGCCTGGAGCCCTGCCCCAGCCCCCACGCCAGTGCCACTTCTTTTGTCATAGGAGGCACTGGTGATATTTTTGCTCAACAAATGCTTGTCTCTGAGTCTGCAGACCCACCAGAGAATGCCAGCTTGTTTTTGCCTTTGAAGTCTGCCCTTGGGACTTGGCGGAGTAGCCGGATGTGTACTTAGCCCACAGTGGTTCAGCGCATTAAACCTGCCTCCTTGTGGGTCTGTCTATTGTGGTACCATAAGGGCTCAGCCAGCATCTGAACGTCATTGAGATAACGCGGCCAGTGAGCTAGGGTCAAGCACATTCTCCTCCAGTCACTTTTACTCCATTGTTTCTTTTACTATTCCACAGTCATTAATTTTTTAAACAATGCTTTGGTGCAGGAGCAGAGCCTCATTCTCTCCTGCTACTCTTGGTGGAAATGAGTAAAACGGTCCAGACTGAAATGCGACAACAATTTGTAGCTCAAAAGCTGCCTAGACACTTGTAGGTCGAATTTTGGTTAGGGGAGCTGAACACGTTGTGGTCCCCCGGCAGCGCCGCTCCCCTCAGGCCCCTGCTTTCCCTTGAGCAGGAGGTGAGGTTGGGCCTCACCATCCCCGTGTCCCTGGCCTCACACACTCACATAAATTCTTGTACATGCAGTCAAAATCATTTTTGTTCTTGTGTGATTCTAATTTTCTCTTGTTCCTCTTTTCCTTTTTCTTTACTCCTTTTTCACTTGTACTGCCCAGTGAGCATGTTGTTGCTTCTGAAAATGTGGGCTGTGCACACCCTGCATTGGAAATAGCCAGATTGCCCTCCGTACAGTCTCCATCACTTTAAAAAGCAACAACTTAACAGCTGTTTTGATCCATCTATTATCTTAGTCATTTTTTATTTTCCAATTTTTTGGAATATTTGCTTTGTTAGCTCATCACCCACTGGTGTTTGATACCTGTTGAAATCCTTGCTTTTGAGGAACATGTTTGGTCCTCCTTTTATTTGGTGACAAATACGCCCTTATTAAATTTGTTTGATTGTTTTGAAGAAGTAAGATGCGAATTGATTTTGTCGGGTGCTCAGGGATTCTTTTCATGGAGTATTTAAACTTGTAAGGTCAAACTCTGCAGCATTTTGCTCGATTCCTGCTTTTACACAAACGTGCTCGGCACGCGGTTCCTGGCTGTCGCTGTGTGACGTGCATGACGGCGCTTCCTGGCCGTCATGAGGAAGTGGTCGCCACGGAGGTGACAGCTGCAGGGGACGCTGTTGGAGGAAGCGGTCACCGTTTGTTTCTTTAATTTTTTTTTTTTGCATTCAACTTCCCCGTGCCATTTACTTTACTTTGCCTTCATAAAGGGGCAGAATTGGGTCTAAAATCCATGACACTATTTGTTCCCTTTATGAGGCTGGTTTTTCTGGGTATCAGGACAACATGACCTTCTCCTAAGTAGCTGGCTCACCTGGATCTGTTGGACACAGGGACAGCTAAAAGGGCCGTAGCTTCCTCTCTAGTCCAGCCAGTGGGCATTCAGAGCTGGGTCTGTGGTTTGCCTCAGCAGCCGTGCAGACCTCCCTGCCCCGGCCTTTACTTTTAACCCATGTTGGCAGTAAAGAGTTGAATCCGTTTCTGTTGCAGCTGACATCCACCACTGACAGCCGTGTCGTTAGTTTGTGGTAGTCAGTCTCCAACACCCCAGACAACCGTGAAGGAAGATGATTTGGCCGACATAGGACCCTGGATTCTCACCCTCACCATGGTTCATCTCACCCGGTGGAAGGGTTTGGCCACCACCATCATGCTGACCATGAGGCCTTGTTTCTCCTTTCATGCTCTGGTCCAAATGTGGACACTTCATTTTTCACTGAATTTGTCTCTCTTGAGACAGGCCAGAATATCTGAATGAGTCCATCACATTCTGGGTGGGGAACAGAACAGAAGTAAGTGTCTCAAGTAGATGGAGTCTAGGCTGTCCGGGTTGGCAAATGCAGGCTGGGATCTGTGATGGCTGGGCTGTACACTGGACACAGGCCTTTCCCGTGGCTCCTGAGAGCACATGAGTTGAAGTGATAACAGCCTTGCGTGGATTCCCCCATCCTCATCTGCTCATTGGCAAGTGTGTCTGCTAATTAGGAGCTCCCCCAGACCTCGGGCCCTTCAAAGCTCAGACCATGGGAGAACCTTGAGTCCCTTCTCCTGGACATCCTGTGTGAGAATCCACTGCCTTCTGAGGTGAACAGCAGCAGGAGATGCCTCCCCCTCCAGGGAGCACCCTACGGAGGACTGTTAGTGCACCATGCTGTGAGCTTGTGTGTTTCCGGCCATGGTCCCTACAGAACTACAGTTGAGATGGGCTTATTGATGGAAATAACAGGACTGATTCCAGGGCAGGGCCTGGGGGAGGGAACAGTGGAAATTGAATGTGACCTCAGACACCTCGGTGGGTGCTGGGGCTGTTACTAAAATGGGGAGTCTGGGAGATACCTGCCAGGAATGGAATTCTAGAGTAAATGGTGGACATGAGGCATTTTTAAGATGCCATTTGTCATCCAAATTAGGACTTCAAAGAGGCACTCGGGTCGATGAGCCTGGGGCTCAGGTGAAGGAGCCGGACTAGAGATACACGTTGGGAGTCGTCATTCTTAGCTGGTGTTCACAGCCTTGCATGTGAATTAGATCATCTCGAGAGCTGCAGACTGAGGCTGAGGGGGGGCAGGGCTGTGTCTTGGTTGGAGGAAAGCCCAGACCATACAGCTTTGGTGTGTCAGTCAGTGGCGTTTGCCATTTTCAAAGCAATGCCAGTTATCCTTAAGGGGCCAGGGGCTGGGCAGGGCCAGCCAGGAAGAAATCTGAAGGGAGGGTCGTGGCCACGTGTGCGTCTTGGGAAGGTGCAGAGTCTGCAGGGTACGGGAGGGTAGACTCCTCAGATGCTAGAGTTGCAGTGAGGAATGGGGAGAAGTTAGTCACAATCACCTGTGAGGGAGGGAGGGAGGTCTAGGGAGCCCCACCTTACTGGACTCGCTTTCCCATGAACAGAAGGCAGTCAGACAGAGGATCTGAGGTGAGAAGGGATGGGCACTGGGAGGGGAGCCAACCTGGAGAATGGTGCTTGCAAAATTCTGGAATAGTCTCCCTGAAAAATAGAGTTAAAAATACCCAGACTCTTAAGAACATTGTTAGTGACTTGGGAGGAGGCAGTTGTTTTTCTGGCCTCCTAAGGGTAAGGCATGTATCCAGGGATACACAGAAGATACGGGCAGTCTGTTCCGGGGGCTTGATCGTTACCGGGGGAACAGTGCAAGTTTAAAGGGGGAAAAGGGCAGCGGAGGGAAACTAGCCAGGCCCCGTGTCAGGTACCAGTCGGCCGCCCTACTTGCGTGTTGCATTCACATCCATGCCTCCCAGGTGGGCGCTGACAGCCCCCTTTTGGGGATTGGGAAGCCTTCTCAGAGGGGTTAAAGAATTGGTCCATTTAGTGACTAGTAAATGCTGTAGCAGGATTCAAGCAGGGCCTTGTCAGAATTCAAGGGCATGTTCTCTCTACTGTTTCCAGTACTTCCCTGTTATACCTGGAATGGTGAAGTGGGTCAGTTTTGGAGCCTTTCAGAAAAAGTATGATTTAAGCGCCTCTGGACTGTTTCACAAAGCTCAGCATTCTTTGATGGTTCTGAAGCACGCAGTGATTTTCGCCCCAGAGAGGTAACGTCTAACTCCTTTGATGATGACGTGGTTGCAAATGGTGTACAGGTGCAAAACCAGACTTTGCAGCTTCTGAAGGGAAACTCTCCAGTTCTCCCTTGGTCGGCTTTCTTCCTCGGGATGTATCTGTGCTGCAGCATAGGCCTGAGCTTTCCATATGGAGTGAGAGTTTAATATCCGATGTTAGCATAAAACGGTCAGATGAAGAAAATCGACGTTGACAATTTATTTTTGGGTTTCATTAGTCAAAATATACTATCAGTTAATGGCCCATATAGCAAATGAAATTGAGTACAGGACATTGCATTTCTTACTTTCTATTTAGAGTTCTCTTACAGAATAATGTTGCCTGCTTTGGAACATCAGCTCCACCACTCACGGCACCTATCAGTGTGTTGGTGTGATTGCATTTACAGAGTGAATGTAATCTGGGCTTCCTCAGCCCCAAACACTTCAGTGCAGAATCACGGGCTGTAGATGTCTGTTAGTCACGCAAATACTTCTAAAATTATATGATTCCAGAAAAGAAAGAAGAGAGAGAGAGAGATTGTCTTTATCAAATTTCCTTTCAGTTCTAAATGAAAACTGTTGTTGAGCAGCTCTGGTTTCCTTTGGATAAGAATATATACATTTCTTTGCATGTAACCTGGGTTTTGGGCTAGAACACCAAGTTCTTGCTGTCCACAAGCCACAAAAATAGTAGCCAAATTGCACACGTGTGAAATAGTTTATACCTTTTTCTGAGAAAGTATCCTTGAATTTGGGACTTGGGCTGTGATTTCTGCTTTTTGCTTCCCCCACCTGTCTTGTAATCTCTCACTCCTTCCCACGTGGTTCCCAAGTGTTCGTGGTCTCAAAGGAGCGGGCAAACACCCAGTTGGTCACCATGTACTGCTGTTATAGATAGAGCCCAGACAAGACTTAAAGGACATTATCAGAGAGGACTTCCTGGAAGAAATGGGCTGTACATTCAGTTGTGAGGACAGAGTAAGAGTCAGCCAGGAGAAGGAGTCAAGAATGTGTCTCAGATCGCAGGGGCAGCCCGGGCAGAGGCCTGGAGGCTTTTGGCGTGGGGACCCGGGGAGAGTGCCCTGTGCGGTCCAGGGTGGAGGGAGCCCCTGCTGGGGAGGACACTGGAGAGAGTCCGGGGTGTAGGGCTTTGGAAGAAGTTGAGTTTTACTAGAACTGACACAGTAGGCAGTGAAGGGTGTCAACAGAAGTGACCCTCAGGAAAGGTACTTCTGGTTTTGCTTCTGATATACTACAGACAAAAGGGTCGGGACGGGCGAGAGCAGGTATGTCTGTCCCTTTGAGATCCAACCCGTCATTCATTTATTCATAACACGTGCACTTCAGTGAGTCTAGGGGAGAGAGAGTGTAGCCACATAAATAAGCAAAATGTATTTGCTTCTTGAGAGCTTAGCATTGTCAGAAGTTGACTTAGCCTAGAATGTTCTAGGAAGAGAGGAACAAATTGTGGAGGTTGGAGGGAGGGAAGGCTTCCTTGGGAAACAGTCAAAATGAACCTGGAGGCAAGTGGGAAGTAGGAGCAGGTCAGGGGGCTCCTGAGGTCACTGGGGACCTATGTACTGAGATGAGGCTGGGCGAGCAGGGTCTGGGGTGGGGCTAGAACTCTACCAGGGAGCCTCTGAACTGTTTGAAGTGGGGTTGATGTAATCAAATTTGTGCTTTGGGAAGGCTGTCGTGGCTTTGTGTGTGTGTGTAGCGGGGAAGAGGTGGAGGGTGCCACCAACTGGGGGATCATTTGAAGACCATTCACAGGCTGGGATATGGGCTTCGGGGCTACTTGGGGACGGCAGGGGCAGTGTGGATGCCGGCTTTTCTTATGGGGGACTTGTTAGCGGGGCTGCCCTAGAGGCACCTTGTGGCTGGAAGAAAACTGATGGAGGCTGCCAGGTGGACATTCCTCTTCTCTCTTTCCATGCCTAGTGTGATTATCTTAGCTCAGCCAACATTTGGAACAAAAGAGCTAATCTCCAGGGTTGCCCAGGCCTTTGTAGAGCTCCTTCGAGTGAGATCTGATAGGATTTAGGTTTGTGTTCAGATCTGGATGTTCACTTAGCTAGAAACGTCCTGTCATTTCGATTTCCATAGGGGTTTTTATTCCTGATAAAGATTGCTTTCTTGGTGAGAGGAAAATTATTACAGCTGTTGTCTTTTTCAAAAAAAATCATATGTTTTAAGAGCTTTAATATTCAAAAGAATAGGAATATATAAAATATTTAAGGAAGTCTTTGGTGTGGTTTCTTTGCTTTCTGAGCTAATGTGGACTTAGAGCCTTTGTATTACTTAATAGCACATCCTTGTCAGTATTTAAAGAGCTGTTAGTGAGCACCCCAGGCCCCACCTCTCAACGAATCGTTAAAGTTTGCTCTGAAATAGTGAGGTCATAAACGTCTTGTTTTCAGAAATCAAAAGGTTTTAAATACGCACCATAGCTCCATTTATAAAATAATAATAAGTTCAAAATTAAGAAAATGGAGGATAATTGATTTTTTTTAAAGCCTAAACATAAACTTTCTTGTGCTAATTTTGCAACTGGAAATTTTGAAAAGAAAAATCCTACTGCAATATCATCTACGTGGTATATATATATGAGTTTCACGTTTGAAAAGTAACTGCGCAGTGGTTTTCAAAGTCAGGAGCATTCCAGCTCAAATACTGGCAGTGGTGGCTGCTGGTTTTCAATGGAAGAGCCTAAATTTGCCTTCTTAGCTTTTTTTTTTTTTGTACTGAGAAGGTTGAGTAGTGCTTTGCCAGCATGATTTTCGGGCAATTTGAGGGCAGATGTCGTGTTCCAGCAGTGAGATATTTCCATGCATTTTATTTTCTGGACATCACCAGGGCACATGTGGGGTTTGTGCCTGCAGGCTGGAATGCTGCAGGACTCCCTAATCCATCACCATTATGTCCTGGTGCTGCTCCGGTCAGTGAATGATTTTCTGTGACTTGGAGGTAATGTGGTCTGATGGTGATGATCAGACGTGCAGTTAAATGCTATTAATTGAAATAAGAGTAACCTAGAAACATTGCTCTAACAATACAGGATGAGGGAGGAGGATTGGCTGAGCTGCTTGCAGTGGGATGTCTTCTCAGGTGACTCCCTCACCGTGATTCCTGCCAATATCCGCCCCAGCCCTGCACGGTAGTCCTGCCGAAGCAAGCAAGCACTTTGCTCAGAAACGCACTGAATTTCCTTGCGCCTCTGTTTGTTGGCTTTTTTTTGAAAACACATTTTGCCCTTTGCTTAAATGCCATCCATGCTAGTCACCCCTTACACTCATTCTTCTGGACCTCGTCCATACATAGCTGCTGAATGGATGAACAGAATGTAGTATCTCCATGTAGTGGAACATTATTCACACGTAAGAGTGAATAAAAAAGAAAAAAAAAGAGGAAAATGAAAAATGCCACCTGTTTTTGGAAGTCCACCCTGACTGTTCAACCCACACTTTTCCCTTTGAAACACAATCACTTATGCTCCACTCTACTCTTTTTGATAGTACTTACCACCTTCTAATAATCTTTAACGTTTCCAAAAAAAATAAAAAATAAAGAGATGCTGATGCCACTTCAAAATATACAAGCCTTGCTAACAGCATGTTAATTGAAAGGAAGCAGACACAAACGGCCAGATATTGTTGATTTCCGTGATCTGAAAAGCCCAGAAAAGGCACATGCAGAGGCAGAGAGCAGGTGATGGTTGGAAGGGGCTGGGTGGAGGGGGATTACGGAGTGAATCTAGTGATAGGGGGATTCTTTTGGGCTGATGAAGTGTTCTGGAAATAGAAGGTGTTGAGGGCTGCACAACTGTGATTGTGCAGAAGACTGCTGAGCGCTGTGTCTGGGAGTGCCTGTTGTTGGGGCATCTTTATTTTGTTCACATCCTGCAATGTGAAGGGCCATCTTCTGCTGTGGTCATTCTACTCCTGTGAGTGGTGAGGGTCAGGACTTTGTAGAGTCCTGTTTCTTTTCTCCCTCTGGCTGAGTGTAGGCAAAAAAATTTAAGCCTGAGAAAGTGCTCCATCTACAGAAATGTCTTTCAGTTTTGCCTGGTGTAAAAATCTTGAGAGCTTTTAACCGTTGAGGCTAGTCTGTGGGGGTAAATAGCCTATGAAGCCTGGGTGAGCCCGGGAAGAGCCGCGCTTCCCTCCCAGACACGGGTGGGGATTTCACCCCCTTTCAGGCAGTGAAGGGCCCAGACCCGTGGGCAGACTTGACAATCGTGAATATTTACTTGTATCCGCTGCTTCATCTTGGATATTAATTTCAAGCTGAGTCAGTTTGTGACGGCAGCCTCATCCTACATCAGGAATTTATAGTATCTGCTCTTTGAGGTGAAGACCTGACAGACTTGATTATTTAACAGTCTGCTTTGAATTGATATCTCAGATTCCTTTGTCAAAAGCAAAACAGCAGAAATACAGACGTCCTTTAATTCCAATGTGGCCTGGAACGGGTTTAGTGTCTGTGCCTCAGTGGCCTTATCTGCGGGTGGGGAAGATGATAACAGTGCTTCCCTCAGAGGAGCTGGTGAGGGGAGAGTGAGAAGCACAAATGGAGGACTTACACGAGATGCTCATAAATGACCGAATTTAGTGCTCTCCGCCTGGTGAGGCCTTAGGGGTAGAGATGTCAGAACAGAGCAGTCCTAGCCGGAGCTCGATACGTGATGGTAGCTGTTATGATCAGTATCACCACTGTGGGTTATCAGGTAGTTTTAAGACTTGGTAATATGATTTCATGAATAATGTTAAAAGACTAGACATCTCAGATCCAGTTTACATAGTCCTCAAGATTTCTTCTGAGAATTGGATGGTTTCTTCCCTATCTTAAATCTGAGATGAGTCTCTAAAAATTTCCGTATTCCTCCATCCTTTTGCTTTAATTCTCTATTTCTTAAAAAACAAAGTTTTTAGATGGAGTTACTGGGGACTGAATTGAGGGCCTCATGCATGCTAAGCACATACTCTCCCAAATGAGGTATAATCTCTTCCCTGATTTTTTTTTAAATTTACATCTTAATTTTCAGAGGTTAGAGGCCTCTAATTATTTTTCTGGAGACTTGTCCATGAACCTGTAAATCTACAATTAATGGACAAAATTTGGTTTATTAAAAAAAAATCTATAGAATATTCTACAGTCCACCCAAAAGGAAATACTCATGGACTTAAAATGTTTCTCCTTTAAGGTGATTTCTCCTGTTCGGTCGAGCTTAATTTGTTAACAGCCATCCTCATCATCATAATGACCAAACTCGCTGTGAGTGGATGCCTAACTGAGGCTAAAATGCTTTGCTCATATTTTACTTCATAGCAAGTGTTTGATTGTAGGTATCAGTGTCTCCTTTTTTGTAGCTGAGGGATTGAGAGATGGGTCAGCTTGCCCCAAATGACACGCAGCTGGCGGTGGCTAGCTCGATGCTGGAATCCAGGCTGCACAGGATGAATTCTCAATTGCTCCTCTAATCAGCTTCCCGTTGAGTGTTTTCCCGAACTCCTGTGAGCCCATAAATGACCGATTTTAGCTATCTCAGCCTGATGAGGTCTTCAAAGGAGAGACACCAGTGAGAATGAGAGGCAGAGTGGCATAAATTAAAATTGTACATTTTCACAAATGTTTTATTCTCAGGTAATGACTGTAAAGGAAATAGTTTTTTAATTTAGTGCTTTGTGAGAACTAAAAACAAAACATTTAAAATAACTATTGTGCAAGAGAGAAGTGGTCTTTGAAAGTCCAACTGTTGCTAATGATGTTACTTGTTTTTTCTAGTGGTGCTTATTTACTGAAAAATTTCCAAACACTGAATTTGTTTTATGTAGTCTTAGTATGAAAGAAAACTTTGTCAGTGAGTATTGTAAGTAAAATCCTTACTCTTTTCTTTCCTGATGATGAATATCTTAGTTGTTTACATGGCTTAAGTATATTTCGTCATTTGTGAAATTTGAGTAATATGGTTTACCTTGTCTGACTGTGAGAGCTGGACGCCTTGTATACAAAGCACCGTAGAGGTGCTTAATAAAAATGTGCTTTCACAGTGACTGATAGTTTAGAAGTATCAACTCTGAATACTAAAAAGGGTAGCTTATTTCTGATGCATATTCAATATGTGTATATATGATATACATTAATATGGCTTAAAGTAACTAGGATTGTTTTTTTTAAGTGCAGTATGAAGCTTTAATGAAATCTGTGTCATTCTAGTGAGACAGGGACTACTTAAATTGCCTTAAGCAGACGACCTTGAAGATTATTTACACAGAATGTAAGCTCAGAATTCATGTTGCCGTGTAACCATCCATCAGACATTTAATTTCTCGGGATTCTGACCAGAACCATTAAGTTTAGAAAAATCCACATTGATTATTATCAGGGAATAAGCTTCTCTCTTTTGTGACTAAAGAAAATTTTGATTTTTTTCTGCACTCTTTTCAGGTTTTAAAATTTCAAAATTTTGATTTGACATGTCACTTTTTTAATAGAGATAATAAAGCTCATGCTGTTTTAATATGTAAATAAATGTTTTTGTATTTCAATACCCTTCTATGATTTCCTGGCTCTTTGAGAAGTATTTTGCAAGATACTTAGATTACCTACTGTTGGAAAAATACAGACGTGACTTTTATGAATATAGGCGTAGTACAGTTCTGTTGGTTTTTACTACAGTGCAAGACATGAGACCTAGGAGAGCTTTGCTGCTGATTGCCAGGAGGACAGATCTCAGGTCTCAGTCTCCCCTCGTGTAAAATGAAGTGGCTGGACTGGATTCTTTCCTCTTCTAAGATGAGCTTCCATGAGCCTATGTCTTTTGTTTATATTTAGGAGTATTAGCAATATCAGATTAAATACTGAATACCCCTCCATCCCCCCGAAGCAAAGTGCAGTATATGCTACATAAGCTTCTAGTTATCTGATTCTCGTTTCTCATCTTACAGTCAATTTTTGTGTTGCATGTTTCCCGGCAACCTGGAAGGTCTTTTTAGCCATAGGTGGCGCTGTTGCAACTTTTTACAGTCTTAATTTTTCTGTTTGTAAAATAAGGCTTAAACAATGTGATTTTATTTTGATTCCTTTGCTTAATGCTTCAGAATAGCACAACGTCCATTATGTCTTTCTACCTGGAAAATTTTTTCTGCTTATATCATAGTTTTATTCTTTTATCTCGCTGTGAACATTTCAGACTTGCTGTGCAAACAATGGCAAAATCGGGCTTTTCTTCTAGTGTTAGAAACCAGTGAGCCGGGATATTATAAAACAGCTAGAAGCTGCCTCTGGAGCACCATAAAGCTGAAAGGTGTGTTGAGTTCCCTGAGTATTGACCCCGCCGCTGTGTGTTAATTGGTGGGAGTTGATTTGGTACATATATGATGGGGTGTAGTTTCTTGACTTGGGTTTGCCTGCACGTGCTGACACTGAACCATGTGATCCTGAGTCAGCTCGTTCTGAGTTTTCCCCTCGTCTGTGAGAAGGGGACACTCATATCTGCTTTGTAGAATTGTGAGAATTAGTAATTATGTAACATGTTTACCACAGTGGGTATGTCAAGAGAGCTCATAAACTTTAGCTGCTGTTTTGTGTGCAGCCATCATTTTATAGTCTTTGGTAATTACAAAGAAACAAGAAAATAAGAAAAGCTGATTTTATGATGAAAGATATTTGAGGAGGTTCCATAATTCCTACACCCATAATTTAGCATCAGCAGAGTCAGAACTGTTACACAGTCGCCCTGGACCAACGTTAAGCCACAGAAATTTTTGTTACTTCATATATGTTGGGGCCTAAGGGGAACCAATACTTATACACATGTTGTCTCCAGCAGCCAACTGAGAGATGACACAAAAGAGTAGGCAGGCGATAAATGTCTTCTTTGTTACTGATGAAGCCACGTTCTCCATGAACTTCAGGGCTGTGGATAAATGAGTGTCATGATACTGTGTCCCAGAAGTAGAGACTCACCCTGTCCCAGGTATCTCTGGGCCACAGCAAGCCTTCCCTTGAGAGAATGAGCCCCATCATGCACAGGGCTGTTCTGCAATGGAGCTGAGCATCCAGGGTGCTTCCCTAGGGTAGTCAACACTGGAGGGAAAGGAAGGGTTTCACATGCCCTGCTTGTCTCCCCGGAATCACAACTCAATCTGTTAATGTGAGGAGGGCTAGCTGTGGGCCAGGGGTCAGGGCTGTGAAGGGAGTAGCACTCTGCATGGCCCAGAGGAGTGGGGAGGAGGTATCCCTTCCATCAGTTTAAACAGGTGGTGGGATGGAACAGAAGGGTGCATCCCATGAGTTTATAAAAGGAGAAATAAGAATTTCCTTTGGGTATTAGTCTAGCCAGGAAACACAGAAGATGATTAGGAAGGAGACTTGTAAACCACTGTAATATTAATTTGACATTTGTTGAGCACCCAAAATGTGCTACATTCTTTTCTGAGCGTTTTACAGAAATGAATCCTTCAATCTTCTCAACAAGCGAGTAAGGAAGGTTTGATTGTTATCCCAGTTTCACAGTGTGGAAATTGAGGCACACAGAGGGTAAGTTGACCAAGGTCACAGAACTAGTAAGTGGCAGAGCAAGTATTTTAACCCTGGCTGTATGGTATTGTGGCTCCCAGAATGGGCTTTGGGTGTTTAGATGTATCTGCATCCCTCGATTTCTGTACGTCTGTGCATCAATTAGCCCAGAAAGGACAGGGAAAGGAGAGTTACACAGGTGCTCACAGTCGTGTCTCGGCAACTGTCCACGAAGAGTGCACCGTGATTAGAATTAATTGTTTTCCAGGCAGCAGATCTGTTGGCATAACAGAAATTTAGTCCATTGAATTCATCTAGAAATCCTTCCTGCTCTGCTTCTGTCCACACTTGCCATGTGACTGCCTGCCCGTGTTTGGGCCGTGGAGGAGAACATATACTCATGGTTGAACTCTGATATTGCAGTCTGGTTCATAGTTTCACATCTTCTGTTACATTAATAAGTTAAATTTCTGGTTTTCTTGCATCAGTGTCTCATGAGTTTGGTTAATGTGAAACCAGTCCATGGGAGCCCAGGGGTTATGATGGTATAAATTTTTAGCACGTTGTGGCACTTCTAGCCATGCAGACATGACTGGGGGATGTACGCCTTTCTCACTGATTTCTCCCAACAGCAGGGTCCTCTCACAGATGTGAGGCTGGGAGCTCTCTGAGTAGCTCAGTCAGAGGCCAAGTCCACCAATCCGAAAATGATGAAGTACCTGGAAGTGGGTTTAATAAAAGTAAAGGGCTTCCAGGTAGTCCGATGGGCTGTTCAAGAAATTTGGTGAAAAGCTGTCCACTGTCTGTGGTTTAGCTGCTTCTTTGCTATTGAAAAGTCTGGAGTAGATGAAGGGATTTTAAAAAGCAGAAAGGAGTGATTTCAGGTGGTACATCCACACCGGTGAGAAGTGATGGATGACCGCCTGTGTGAGGCACAGACAGAGTCTTACAAACTTCATAAAACAGCTTCAAATGCTCTGCCATCTGAGTGCGCTTCATATGGGGTCCAGTTCATCACTGGTCACGCTGTGAGGGCAAGTAACTGACGATGGCAGAAAGGACACGGAGGCATCAAAAAGGTCTCACTCATGTTCCCTGTTTAAAGAATGTGGCACAGTGTATTATATTTGAGCTGGTTTTTCACTGAACAGTTTTTAGTGTTTTCTGGGACTCCCCAGTGCCCCAAGGTTCCATGCAGCTGGGTGTCCCCTCATTGCAGCTCCGTCAGCGCTTGCCCTGGGCTGATGTGGTGTCACGGGAAGCAGGACGGTCAGCGTCCCCGGCTCCTCTGAGCTCCGTCTCCTCATCTGCAGAGCCTGGTTTCCCATCCGTGTCTACTTAGTAGGGTTGCTGAGAATCACACGTGATGGTTATCAGGTGTGATTTCTGGTTGTCTCTGCGATTGGCAAATAGCCAATAATTGATAGAAACTCTTGTTTTTTTTTATTGTAATTGTGTCTCCTAGATTGCAGTGGTTTTTAGTCTGCATTTTTTTATAACTTTACTCATTTTTAAATATGCCCTTATTTTATTTATTTTTTTTTTTGAGGTACTGGGGACTGAAGCCAGGACATTGTGCATGCTATGCAGGTGCTCTACAACTGAGTAATACCCACCCTCCTTTTCTGCACTTAAAAATAAATATTGCAATACACAAAATAGCTCTTAAACTCCATCATGGGACCTGGTCTCTGTATAGGCAAATGAACACGTATACTATTTCAATAAGAATAAATGCTGTTGAGACATAAGTTTCTGAATCTGTTAATGTGCTTAAAAACGATCATAGCTAGTGATAAACACGAGACTTAGATCCAGGACTTTTTAGGGTATGTTTTGCCATCATGGGAAATTACATTCTACCGAGAAGGCTAATTGGGTCTCTTTGATATTTGGATGGTTTAGCAGGTGATCAAGGCTTTCCAAAGCTGACAGTTTTGTATTTTAAACTAACTACAAAGTTATCTTCTAGAAGATGGAAATCCTAAGTTTGTGAATTTCCCAGTAATCCAGGGGGTATGTGTCTGTGTCTGTGTCTGTGTCTGTGTGAACGTTTGTGTGTGTGATTTCAGGAATGTAGAAATAAGTTCCATATAGACTTCTGATATCTTTCTCTTCCAGTTCAAGGTTTAAGCACATACTTACACAAATAAATTGATTTTCTTTTGTCATTTGGCATATTGGCGGGAATAAGAGGTTCTCATACTTGTTTCAGAAGGGTTGGGAAGCATGAGCTTAGAAAACGGGAGGAGAAAGAGGCAGGGAGACACTTCACACTTTGTGCAGTATATGAGAAACGGTAGCTTTTCTTTTCTCTTTTCTTCTAAAGCAAACTGGCTCTGAATTGTAACACACTATTACTCAGAATTGCTTTTCTAATCAGATACAAGTGCCTCAGATTTTTCAAGGCAACATGAATGATGAAATGTGTTTTAGCATTTATCTTTAAAAGTAGTTTTATTTCTCAAGTAAAAGACTATAGCCTGTTTCTTCCAGCGTCTCAAGAAATTCTCATTGATCTATGTATATGTTCTATGTGCTTATTTTCTTTTCTTTTTTTTTAAGTGCTTGTTTCATTGTGGTGTGAATCAATGTTTAAAATTTCTGGATTTTGATCTTTAGAAAATGCTGATATATCAGAACTGTTAAAAACCTGATTGTTCTTTGGTCCTTGTTTGGTGGGGCACCCTATTGATTACTCTTGTCTGTTAAAGAGAGAAATTCTTCCTCTAGCCTGCAGATCATTAAGTGTATGGTTTGCAGTATGCCTTTAAATTTCATTGAATGCATTGAACATGATTGTCCAGTGAATTTTGAGTTGACTCATAGTAATGACTTTGCTTTGATTCTGTGGCTTTTGCTCCTCTCCACAAGAGCTTGAATTCTCTGTTGCATTTTGTATACGTGTTCTTCACAGTGGAAGAAATTTTGCATTTTTTACAGAGGTGGTTTTTCCTAACACCTCTGAATGCCTTCTGTAATTGATACAACAAAAATCTGTTATTTCAATGCTTAATTATTTCATAAACTAGTTTTTGGCTTAATCAGAAACAATGACAGAGTGATAATAAAAAATAGGAAAACTTTCCTTCCTTTGAAGAATAGAAATCAGGTGGTCAGGCTCACCCATGCTTTGGGCCTGACACACTTAATCTCATGTCATTGTGTATCATGATTCGGAGATGGAGTTGCTTCAGGTTTATTGATTTTTGTTTTAACATTTGTGTTGAATTCTTTCTCCAGGCTTATGCATCCTGTTGGGTTTGTTGAAACTGTAGAAGGGAAACAAAAGCTTTTTTTGGTTTCCGGAGGCCTGAGTTGCTGATGATAAGGGTTGAGGGTGGGCTGAGGAACAGAGTGACACTCCCTCTGCTCCCAGCTGAAATTGATGAACAGTGAAATCAATTAAGTGTATCGGTATTTGACCAATAGAAGTTAGCGAGCCCAAACTGGCTAGTTATGCCCAAAGAAAGTACTGAATTCACCTGCAGAATTAGGTGCTTTACCAAGAAGAAGCAGCTTAGAGCAATCAGAAAAATCAGTCCTATGATGAGATATAAAGTAAATATAATATCTTTTATTTCTGAAACTTTTCTACGTTAAGTTGTGTAGAGCTAAAATTAAGTTTCAAGCACCAGGAGTTAACAGTGTGGGTGGTTCTGTATGATCATTATTCAGGAATGTGCCTAGACTCTGCTAGAGTGGCTGAAGCTGGCAGGAAAAGACCCAGAGCCAGGATTTGTCACCTTAGGGTGTCCTCCATAATGGTTCCATGTGGGAGCCCATGATTGGGTTAACAAATTGTAACAGAACCCAGCCGCCTGTCAAATTTAAGAAGAAAACGTATGCTTAGTAACTGCTTTGCAAGCAAGTGCCTGTGCATCCTCACTCCTGTCTCCTTGCCTTAAAAAGCAGAGATAATGCTTTGCTTGCGTAGATGATGTTTTAGATAGCACTCTGCTCATCGCAAAGCAATGACCCAGGCCCACAGCTATAAAGGCTGGGCTTGTGTGCAGTTAGATACTCTATTATCCCCCAAGCAAGGACCTAGCTGGTCTGGTGGTCTGCTTTGTAATTCACATGTCTAAAGAATGTATCTTATTCCCCTCACCCCATGACTTACCTAAAGATACACTAAGCCTTTGTACTCATGGTGGATTCTACAATCTCTGTCTCATCCTTCTTTCCCCAAGTTCCTGCTTACTATCACACAACTGTTAATGACGTTTTCCTTTGATTATACACAATAAATATGGGATCATTTGAGAGGCTCGTGGAGTTGGGTCCCTACGCCCTCTCTCTTTCGTGACTTTTTCCACAGAGTCTTGAGTATTCATTCCCTGTACGTAAGACTTCTGCCAGCCAGAACCCACAGTTCCAGGTGAGAAGGATGCAGGCTTTATCTCTCCTACCTCTAGGGAGAGAGAGTAGAAAATTGAGATCTGCTCTTCCGTGGTCCCTTCCTGCCCCAGGTCTGCTCCAGTTCACCTGCAGCCTTCTGGCCTCTGCTCACACTGCCTCTGTCCCAGGACTGACAGCAGCCTTTTCTTCCCTGGTAAACATTTCCTGTGCCTTTTAGAAGTTGGTCTCTTCTCTGCAATACAACCCTGGCAGATGTGATGGTGGTAAACGTGCTGGAGGGCAGTCACTTGGGGACTGCCAGGAGCCATGCTGATTCTCCTGAGTCTCTCATTCGGGGTTACAGAACTGTCGAGCAGCAGAGGAAGCCCTTTAACGTGAGGCCAGCTCAGCATTGCATCACTTTCATTTTATTTTTGAATTTTCAGTGGAGAAATTATTTGTAGCAAACTGTTCCAGATTTTTGGCTGCCTGCTTTCCTCACCACCATTTCCTTGTTGGCTCTGGTGCTTGTTGTAAGAACCAGGTTTCTTCTCTGGTTATTTCTAGCAGCTGGGCTTGCCGAATCCTTGATCTGCATTTGAAGCAGAATGCTTCTTCGTGATGTCAAGCTGATTTTCCTATTTCTGAATATTTCGTGTACACTCAGCAACTCTTTCAAGTGAAATGCTCTTGTCCAATTCTGTTAACCCATATTTGCCGATCTCCTGCTTTCATGCTGAGGGCAGTTTCTTTTTCCTGTAATAAAAGTTAGCAATTTGCATTTACTATTTGAAGGTTCTGGCCCTAGGTGCTTTTGTCCTTAACAGTTTTAATACAATTCACCCATTAAAATGTGCAGCGGTTTTTACTCAAAGCCCAGAATTGTGCATCGCAGTCAATCTTAGAATATTTTCATCCCCCAACAGGAAGCCCTGTATGCACAAGCAGTCATTCCCATCTTCCTCATCCTCCCCCAGCCCCAGGCAGCCATTGTTCTCTCTCTATGGATTTGCCTGTGCTGGACATTTCATGTAAAACAAGTTATTTCATGTAAATGGAACTGTCTATTGTGACTGACTTCTTTCACACTGAGTAACTTTTTCAATGTATTTCCAGGTTGTGGCCTGGGTCAGTACTCTATGCTTTGCTATTGCTGAATTATATTCTACTGTATATCTGGGCCCTACTGTTTACCCATTCATCAGGTGATAGTCGTTTGTGTTGTGTCTGCTTTTTGTTTGTGAAGAGTAATGGCGCCGTGAATACTCCTGTAGGAATTTTTATGTGGACATTTGTTTTCAGTTCTCTTACTTGTGTGACCAGAGAGCAGAAATGCTGGGTCATTCATAAACCAAATGTTCAACTCTCTGAGGACCTGCCAGGCTGTTTTCTAAAGTGCCCACCCTGTGTTACATCCTCAAAAGCAAGGGCTGCGCGCTCCGCTTCCTCTGTGTCTTCATTAGTGCTTGTTACACATTTTTTTTATTATAACCTATTGTAGTAAGTGTGAAGCGGTTTCTCCTAGTGGTTTTGACTTGATTTCTTTTACAGCTAATGATATTGAACATCGTTTGATTGTGCTTATTGGCCATTTGTATATTTTCTTTGAAAAATACATTTTCAGATACTTTATACAAATTTTAATTGAGTTCTCTTTTTCTTGTTGAGTTGTAGGAGTTTTTTCTTTTATTTGAAGATACAAATACTTAATCAGATAAATAATTTGAAAAAATTTTCTCCTCTCTGATGTTTTTTCACCTTCTGGATGGTGTCCTTTGAAGCAAATTTTTAACATTTGATGAACTCCAATTTATCACTGTTTTCTTTGTTCCTTGAGCTTTTGGGGTAATATTTAAAATCTGAGGTATTTTATTTAAACTTTTATATAAAAAATAACTTAATTCTTAAGACCGTTCTAGGAGATGGGTGCTGTGGCTGTCCCCAGTCTATGGATAGGAGACTGAGGTGCAGAAAATTTCACTGAAATATCAGTGTCACAGCTACCCAGTGCTGTGGGATTTCAGACCCTCATGTTTGTCCCCAGCATTTGTGATCTTCACCACCATGCTCCACTACTGCCTGGAATCATTAATGAAAAAGTTTTCCTTTTTTGATTTCTTGATTGTTTGTTTTCTCATTGGGGAACTCACCTCTTCATTTTCCTTGCAGAGATCTGTGTAGGTTTATTTTAGATCTCATGTACTTATTTATTACACAGGCTCCAGTGATGATTGTGCCTAGTTGATCTAATCAATTCATACTCAAGTCTTTCCTGCTCATGACACTAAAAAGAGAGTCATGATTTACATAATGCTCAAAGAAGAATGTACTTGAGTGATTTTATTTTTCTAACCAATCAAACAAATCAAATAAAAACCCGGTGTTGGAACAGATTATAAGCCCTGCAGAATAGGGTCACTGTCTTCCTTGTGTTTCATTTGATTTGTCACAGTGTCTGGATAGTGCCTTGCTGTCCAGCAGTTTTGTGAGTATACGGTGCTCGTGAATCATTGTAAGGAAAGAATTTTGACAACAGACTGTGTTGTTCATTTCACAAGGGAAAAGATCATATAGAAATACTGCTCAGATTTATTTTAAAATTAAGCTTGGTGTTTTGAGAAGGGTTCAAGAAACCATACAAAAATCTTTTTCACTAATTTTAAATCTATCTTAGACACATTATGCATACATAGCAGAGTAACTTATCAACTAGTTTTGACAAGAGGAGTGTATTATTGATTATCTATTTTAGTTGAAATATTCTACCTGGGATAAAGTAATCAGTGCCCATAAATGAACAAATATGTTTGTATTTCTATGCAACATGGGGGCAGACTTCATATGTTTTTATATAATATATATGACTGTGTGTTTTAATCTGTCTGTCAGTGTTTTTATAGTTTTTCATCAATGTTGTAACTTTAGAATTCTTCTATGGAAATCACCCCCAATTCTAGTGCAGTTTGTACTGTGTATCCTGTCTTATGCATGGGATTCCACTGTCCCCTCACTGAGGAATTTCCTCTCCTATTGAGTTAGTAGCAGAGTTAAAGGAACTGTGATTTCTAGGCCTTTGCTCTCCATGTGTTTGCAGTTGGCTGTCAATCAAGATTTTCTCTTTCTTGAGTTTTCATTGTTCAATTAGAATTTTGGAAATAACAATTAATATGTTGCAACACTCTCCCTAGAAACTTGATGTGTTTGTGCTTTTCAGTTTCCAATTTACAAAAAATGTAAATGCACTCTTGTTTTTAAATAGTCCTTTTTCACTAGATATTTGTTTACTTCTTTATAGTCAAAATATTTTTTTCCCAATGAATGAATAGGTTTGCATGTTTTAAAAGATACCTTACTTTTTAAATTTCTTATTCTAACAGGTATATTCGTTGTACAGAATTTAGAAAATAAGGATAAACACAATTATAACTTAAAAATGGCCTCTAATCTCACCTGGAGATACAGTTGTAAGGTTTGAAATTGAGAATTACAAGTCCTCTCAAACTGTTCTTCTATTTCAAGTACGGTTTGGTTACTGAGATCCTCGAATTCCCATATGAATTGTAGCAGCAGATAGTCAGTTTCTGCAGAGGAACTCACTGGGATTGTGATCGAGTCCACGTTGAATATATGGATCGCTCTGGGGAGCACTGCCATCCCAAGAATGCTGTCATTTGATTCAGGAATGTGCGTGGTGTGTCTGTCCATGTATTTAGGTATTCTTTAATTTTTTTCAGCATTGCATAGAGTTTACATTGGATTATTTTACTATATATTTTGCCTTTATACTGAGGACAAGTGTGCAAGGTACCGGGATCAGAAGTGTATTGGAGCTCCGCAGCTTGCTGCCACCATGGACGCTGTGCTCTTGCTTCGCCCACTGTACAATGTTGCACAAAATAGGACCTAAGTAACTCTCTCTTGAAAGAATGATTATATGATTGCTGGATGATGCTTGAGAGTCCTTGTGATGATGTCTTTTTCCCAGAATTTCCCCTCTTCTTTACTATGCCCTTTCCCTTCCTTTCCTCCAGCCTGTGTTTCAGCCTGCCTGTGGCATTGATTTTCCTTGTCTGTGGACTCTTCCTTTCACTAGTTCGTGATAATGTTACATGTGAGATGTGGAAACTTGCTAGATGTCAAGAAAGAGGAAATCCATTGCATTCTAGTTTTTTTAGAGTGTGCTATTGTATTATCGATTGAAATGAAATCAGGCTGACCCATTGAGCCATCCCCTGAGCTCTTTTTGCCTTCCTACAGGTGATACTGCTCTCGTTGCTGCATGTGCCCTTCCCCCAGACTTGGTTTTGGGGTTGAGTAAGTCACCGTCACTGGAGCCCTCTCTTTAAATGATGAAGAGAACATTTGCTCTTTCTCCCTGTTTGGGGACTTGGATGAGATGAGGCAACAGATAAAGAATGGAGCCCCACCTCATTCTGACCCCCGCTCTTTCCGTTCCTTTCTCCAGGGGAAGAGTACAATTCAAAAATATAAAGATTGTGAACTAATGAGATAGACAAGACAACCGATCATTTATTAAATACCCTTTCATGCCAGAAACAAATGTATTATACACACAAAAAGCACATAAAATACGGTAGTACTGTGGTTACAAACGTGGGTCCGAGTTCGAGTCCTGGTCTGGAGTGACAAGTCCTGTGAGATGGAGAATTGGTAGGTCGGCTTAGCCTCTCTTGGACTTGTTTTCTGTCCTGCAGAGATGGGGCTCGCTAGGCGTCCCTCCCCCGTAGAGGTGCTGAGGGGTGTAAAAGACACGTGTAGGCAGACCGAGCACAGCTGCTCTTTCCTCGTAAGTGCAGGATAGCATCGCTTTTGCGGTGATGGCTTTATGACTGCACCCTGTAGACTCTCAGTGCTCCAAAGGGATGCCTTGCAGATTGGAGATGGGATTCTCACTTCTGTATATACCCAAGGATTGTGTTATTGGGCCTTGCTAATTTGACTCTATTCTTTAGAAAGTACATAATGTAGATATATTTTTCAAACATGCATGATTTTTTCTTTTATTATTTAGAGTTCTACCCTCTCATCTCTTGGTGTGACTTTTCATGGAATCCAGGAAACAGTCCTAAGCAACCTGCCTCTTCACACTTCTCCGTGGTGGTTTCCTTCCCTGACTAGAAGAGGGTTTTGCATAGGTAATTTTGATTGCTCCCCTTCTCTTGGAGACTCTCTGTTTTTCTGCCCATCTCTCACCTGTCCATCTGTCCATTTCTCTACCCACTCATTCTTCTGACTTGTTTCAATAAGCATTTCAGGCAGCTTACAGAAGAACAGGTACCAAATAAACAGGTGAGAAAATGGGGCCAAGTTCATACAGTGAGGCTAGGAGTTGAGCCTGTGTGAGAGTTGCCAGCGTGAGACACACGCCTCTGCCTTGTGACTTATAAGATAGACAACATCAATGTGCCTGAAGCTCCCAGCAGACACAGGGAAACAGGGTTTGTGGGAGATGCTCATTGGCTGTGAAATAAATAAGTGGCTTAGTAGAAGCCCAGCCTTTCCAAGTACTAAGGCTTAGGAGAATATTTTAGTGTCTTCCAAAATCAGATTATTGCATCTTTTCTTTTTCAGAGTTTTATGTATAGTTGGTTTACATTCTATACCTGGAAATTTCTCCAAAACTTCTGCCCACGTGAGTCCCATGACTCGGGAATGGGGTGGTTCTGCTCATTGACGGGTGTTGGCCAGAAACGGAAAATGACAGCCTCAAAGGAGCCTGGGATTTATCAGTTATGTTTTGTCAGTGCTGTAGATTTCAGAAAATGCTTTCACCTTTTCTTTCCATCTGAGGCAGCAGCGCGCTCTCTTACCAGCATCAGGAGCTCAGGGCCACGGGATGGTGGGGGCTGACTGCACTGCCGTCAAGACAGCTGAGCTAGTCACTGCAGGTGTGGTTCTTTTACATACTGCAGTTCATGCTCTTTACTAGAATGTTTCAACAGGGAGTTAATTAACTGAGTTAATTAACATTTTATAAATATGATGCTTTGTTGAAAAGACAGTCATAGGCAGAATATAAGTTGTGATCACTTTAAAAATGGTTTCATTACTGAAGTTTCAGTAGGAAAGATCCAGTTTATCTTATTTCCGCCTCTCTTTAAAAGTAACAAAGAAACAAGACAGAAAAAGCAGAGGATGATTTCTGTTCTTCCTCTCGGCTTGCAGGTGCCCTCACCTCCAGTGGCATCCATCCAGACACCAGCACTGACACTGGCCGTGCTCAGAACTGCCTCAGCCCTGAAGACACATCTGACAAATGGAAGGGGGCCGCGCCCTGTTACAGCAGGTGCTCTCACTTTGTGGGTCCTTATGTAACTGCGCGGTGTTATTCAGGATCGCCCTTTCTACACTTTGTGACGCTGCTGCGGTGTCTCCTAGTTATTTGTTTCTGTAAGTACTCGTGTAATTTTCCAATGTGTGGTACTAGACATCTAAAAATGCATTTTTCAGATGAAAAATAGTGTGTATTTAATATAAATGTATGAAAAAAGGGTCAAATGGATCTATCCTGGTGCCAGTACTCAGAGATAATAATTAACACATTAACATCTATTTTCTGTTCTTTTCATCAGTGTGTATTACCTCTGTCATAAAAACCAGCGAGCAATGTGTGCCTGTATACTGTGTGGAGACCTCCATTTTCCATTCGGCTTATTACACATTTTTCTACAATATTCTATCTCCCCTGGCATGATTTTTAATGACTAGTATAGCATTCTGTCTTGTGGAGTCCTCGTCCATTTTACTTTGGACTTAAATAAACTTTTAAATTCCAAGTATACTTAACTGAAATTCTGAAAAGAGATCTGTTGTGGTACCGAAAGTCCCCTACATCCCTTCCCCTTTTTTCCTGAGAGTAAAAACTGCTGACAATGTGGAGTATATATTTCATGACCTTTATGCCTATGTCATATAAATAAACACATACATACACGTATATGAGAAATCTATGTCTATGTGTGTGTATATATGCTTTATTGAAAAATAAGGCCATACTATATGTTTTCTGCAGCTCGGTTTATTCACTCAGGTATATATCACAGACGTCCTCTCTCTCCAGACTCACCCGGTCCTTTCAGATAGAGTAGAGGGTTTTCCTGATATGCAGGTTTGGTCTCTTGTGTAAGGACACCTTTCGTGGGAGCGTACTGTGGACAAGGCCTTGGACCACGCCGAAACACCGGAACTTTAGTGCCCACAGCTCACCGTGATTTACCGCATCATTGTCTTGATGGTGGACACTTAAGTTTTCTCCATTTTCCACTGTCAGAAAGGGTGTTTGACTGGCATACTTCTTATACAAACATTCCTGTGATCTTGTATGAGTATTATTTTCGTTAAGTTTTCTGGAAATTTAGTCCTTGGATGTGACAACTACATAAATCACAGGCTCCTTTCAAGTGAATCTAGAAATTCCTTCTCCTGTGGGGCATGAAAAGATGTAGAATAACTTATGTAACCAATTCTCTATCGCTGGATATGATTTCACTTCAGCTTTTCTTCTCACCATTGTAAACAGTGCTGTGTAAATGCTCTGATAAGTACATCTTTTTGAACTGAATTTTTCTAAATGAAACGATTCCAAAATGTGGAGTTCAGCCTGTGTGTACACACGTTTTTCAGAGTTTACATATCCATTGACATGTCATCCTCCAAAAGATCGCTCACAGTTTGTTCTCTCAAAGATGGACACTAGCTAGAATATCTTTTAAAAATATGTGCCAATATGATGAGCAAAAGTACTTTTTCATTGTTTTAATTTGCACTTGATGACCAGTGAGGTATTGAGCATTTTTCACTCATTAGCCATCTGACTTTTAAAAAGTGAATGATCTCTTTTGTCCTTTGCACACATTTAAGTGAGGCAGCTTCTTGTTGCTTTGTGACAGCTCTATGTATATTATGAACATTAACCCCTTGTCTTCATCAACATGTATCAGAGAGCTTTTCCTTGTCATATTTTGCCTTTCATTTTGTTCAGTAGGTTCATTTTTGTTGTGGCCCAAAATAATCTTAAGATTGTAAATGTCTTCTTTTTGGGTTTTATTCCTGATATTATTCTTAGAAATACTTTCTTATAATGGTATAAATTTCTTCTGTAGGTTTTTTTAATCTCTAAGATGGAGATGATGATGGTACTTGTTATAGTGAAGAGAAGTTGAATTAATATGAGCAAAGAATTATATTCGCTGTTATTAGTACTTTCTAATATTCACATCACATTCTGTAATTTTTCTTGCGGTCATTATGACTGGAATAGAATTTGTTTTTTCCAGGGGATTCTCTGATTGTCCCAAGACAATTATTGAATTCCTACTTTGCTTTTTAACTTGAAATCCCACCTGTAAAGAATACTTATGTACACTAGAGTCTCTTTTTGAGCTCATGGTTTATTTTTATCAATCTTACTTTCTTACACTAGCACTATATCTTACATATTGTAAACATTTATTTAATATCTGACAGTGCGATTTTTTGATTCTCTTTTCGATCCCAAATTTTCTTGGTTAGTATTATGACTTTATTATTCCTGAAGAATTCTAATATAATTTTTCAAGTTAAAAAAAAAAAGAAGTGCTGTCGTGGGATTTTTTAGTACTTTTGAATTATCTTTAGGAGAACGTACATTTTTACAAAACTGCTTTCCTCCATACAAAATGTTGATGTCTCTACTTTCACACCTCTTACTTTACCCCACAGTACAGTCCTGTACTTCCACCATGTACAACATGGGCATTATTTTTGAGTTTATTCCAGATTATTGTTGATGTTTTTGTTAATTATTTAAGTCAGAATTTTTTGCTATTGTATATTTTAACTGTTAAAACTGACACCTAGGAAGGCAGATTCGGTTTGTAAATACTCACTTTGTAACTTCTCATTTAAAATTGTAAGTATTAAGTACTTGTTACAGAATCCTTTCTTTTCTGTTTTTAAAAATTTGTTTCCAAGATTCTCAAAATGGTCATAGCAAAGTAGTATAGGTGGGGACAGAGATGGAGAGAGGTAGTGTGGCTCATGTACAAACTGTGAGCACTTTCATGGCTGCGTTTACGCTGGAAAAGCCGCTGAAGAGTCCAGGATAAAACGGGTGGCTTTGTATGCAGTTGAAAGCCAGCTTTCTTGCCTGGTGAAGCCTGGTGGGCGTGACAGGTAGATGATCAAGGTCGAATGGAGGTTATTGGCTGCACAGAGCGCTGTGTCTGAGAACTGGAGAATATCGCCATGGGAAATGCTTGGTGCCAGGAACAAAGCAGAGGAGCTGGGGACCCTGTGTGTTAAGGAATTTCCAGCCCTCGGAGTGGGAAGATCAGACTCTGCATTCAGATCTGAGTTTGAATTCATCTTCTTTAGTTTACTTGTCCTCTGACTTTGGTCAAGCTATATACCCTCTTTCACTTCCTGTTTTCTTATCTCTCAAAATAGGAGAATTACAGCCTGCTGCTAGATTGTTTGATCAGGTTAAGTAATTAGTGTCTATAAGATGCCACGTACAGTCACAAGCTCAGTGAGAAATGGGCTGTCACCTGTTCTTCTGCAACTCAGTGCTTGACAAGACATGTGGGAAAGCCAGTCCCTAATTTGTGTGTGATGCAAGTAGGAACAAAATTAATGTCTTGCCTTTCCCTAGCAGTATACTTACAGCTTTGCTTCATTTACTTCTTTCCTCCTTTCCTTTCCCCTTTCCCATCCTCCACCAAAAGATCCTGAGACTCTCTCAGAATAGTAGATTCAAATTACTTTAAAGGTTGGCTCATCCTCATGAAATGATAGTAACATAAAAAAAATCTGTGCACATCCCACAATACATTGTATTTGATTTACACACACACGTGTGCACACATACACACACACAATCAGGCTACCTTCCACTTGCAGAGGGATAAGGACCACTTTTTCTGAGTTTTCACTCACTGAGCTTGAGAACAATGTCTCTTACACAGACTTTCACCAGGCTTCGTGCATGGTGTTTTTAATTGAATTTCGGCTTTGTGGCCATAGATATAGTCTCCTAATAGAAGAGAGAAAGTGGAGACATAGACATTCCGCTGAGATATTGGTGTCATCATATTTTAGTTGGAAAGGACTTAAGACAGCATAGAGTCGTAATATTATATGGGTGAGAATCCATGATGTTGTAACTTGGACAAGAACATGGACCTTCTGCCGTCTTGTCCACAAAGGTGAAGAGGCAACTGGGCAGGGGATGGTAGGGATCCTTCTTGCTTGAGTTCCATGTTCTTGCTAGTTTTCATTGCTCAGTTGCCTTTAGTTTATGTCCATGAGGCCTCTCATGGGAAGGTCACTCTGTCCTGATAGATTGAGTTTCTTATCAGCAAAAAGCTCTGGACCCACTCATATTTCCCAGAGTTTTCTGCTGACCTGCTGACACTTTATATAATTGAGACCTAAGAAACTACTGAATATAAAATCCTTATTGTTATTGTTTGCCCTCGAGTTCCATAGGAAGGGGTGCTGTCTCAGGCTGTCTAAAGCCAGATCTGAACAAAGATAGGGTGACAGGCTGTGCTGCTGGTCCTCCACAGTTGAAGGGGATTTCCAACTTAGCTTTATATTCAAGGCAGATGAGTTCAAATCTTGCCTTTACCAGTTATTATCTTTGTGAATTTGGGGAGAAACTGTACTTTTTTGTGTCCAAATTTGTTTATCTGTAAGTAAGTTCAGTATTTATTTTAAGGTTTCTGTTTTAGAATTGAATGAGCTAATACTCTCATTTATACCTAAAATAGTGATCTCATGGTTCTATGCTGGTGCCTTGGTAGTTGATTACTAAGGGACTCCGCAGTGAGATTGGGGGTGGGGGACCCTGGATAATAGAGCTTATATTCCAGGATATGCTTGTAAAAGACTGGATGTGCAGTGGATTTTTAGTAAATATCTACTCCTTTCCTAATCTGCATTGATTGTGTATATATCTTTATACTAATATATGAACAATTTTTATTGCAATTTAAATATCTTTGTAGTATTTACAATATCTAGTTATAAAAATACGTGAAATAAAAAGATTTGAATTTATTTTCTTTTCAATAAGCAAAACAAAATAAAATAGAAAAGAAAAAAGTTTTGAAGGAGTAGAAATAATTTTATTTCTGTGGAATCAATTCCTTGTAATAGGTTTTTTGTTCATGTTGTTAAAAAGCATATAAAATTGATAGGTGGTGAAATACTGGAAATGAGGAAACAGTGGAGACATACTACCTCTAAGGCAGTCAATTTGTTACCAAGTCCAAACTCGTTCTGCTTGCTGCATGACAGGCCGATTAATCGGGAGATGAGATGTTGGAGTAAGGAAAAGAGACTTTATTTGTAAAGCTGGCAGACCCAGAAAATGGCATATTGTTATCCAGTAGAACTCTCTTCCCCAGGGCAGAATTCAGTCTCCTTTTATACTAAAAAGTGGCGGGGATGTGGCTGGTTGTTGCAAACTTCTTGCTGTATGAATTGTTTGTCCTTGAAATCCTTTGTTCCTGCAGCTGTCCATGTGGGTCAAATTATGGTGCCCCTGTAAAACCTCCAAAAAAAAGAAAGGTTATTCACTATTTTACAACTTGCCATCTATACATAAGTGTAGAAGAGCAAATATCCTTAAAGATCAGAGCCCGGAGAATAGACCCTCCTGGATATTTCAGGCTAAAGGCAACTTTCTTTTACAAAAGGTGCAGAGATAGCAAGTCTGAGCCTAGAAAACAAGGTACAGGATTAAAGCCAAATGAACACATCTAACATGGAGTGAAATTTGTTCTTTCTATTACAATTTCTTTTTCTCCCTCATAAATAATTTTAGTAAGAAACATGAGCAATTTTTTTATTTTTGCTTCTTAATAAAGGACTACAACTACAATTTAGTGAGCAGGGATGCTGTGCGTGCCTTGGTGTCACAGCAAACTCTTGTTGGTGGTGCAACATGCCTGATGCCCCATGAATGTTGGTGAGGGTCCCCCTAACCAGGGGCTCTATTCAGGAACCACCATATGCGCGTTGACCTCTGGCACCTCTTTTTCAGCTGCAGGAAATTTTTTCAGATTCTATGATAGAAAAATCACTCCAGCTAGGGATAATCAGGGAATAAAGGAAGAGGAAAAGGGCTTGAAGTAGAGTAGAAGAGAAAGACAGAAGCTCAGGGAGCCTGGGGGCTTGGCAGCACTGCCTCGGGAGGGAGAGGAGCAGAGGTGTGGATGGGACCGGCTACGGAACCAGCTCCTGCAGCTTTCCCTGCACCCAAGCCACACAGCTTTTAATAGGGCCCAGGACTCTCTCCTGGCTGGATGTCACCCTGGGCAGAACCTTGAGAATCGAAGGTAAGGGGTGGGCAGCACTCACCTAGGGGGTCACTGAGGACTTTGGTCAAGTCCACATTGACTTTTCCAGTCAAGTGCCTTCACCTGTTCTTTATCTCAGGATCTGAGAAGCAGGAGCAAGGAACTCAGGGAGAGATCCAGGAAGATATCTGACTGTGTTAAGAGACGACAGTCACAGTGACACTGGGAGCGAAGACACTTGCAGCAAAGTAAAATAACTTCACAACTATTGCATCAGAGCTGCATGTGTGACAGAGCCTAAGCCTGTCTCAGAGTGCAGGGGACAAGCGGAATGGAATGGTAAAATTAACACTGACAATTGAAATTTTGTTAAATAGCCTGCTACTTTTAATTTTATCACTTCAATGTATGCAGGTGTATTTCTATGAGCATTTATAGGTTCACACAACCCCACCAGCCCCTCTTGCCCCCATGGGGGATGGGATTTCTCAAGCACAGTGCCCCTCCTGCTTGCTTGGGCCACGCTGCGGGTCCTCACCTGGGGCCAGACTGCTACAGTACACTGAGTCCCCGAGGCACGGCCTGGGATACATGACAGGAACAACTGTGCTCTTGGCTGAGGGCCTCCATTTCCCCCTGCAGTGTAAGAATGCCGGTGACTCAGTTAGAAGCATGCATCCAAGCCGTCCTTCCGTGTCATCACCATCTAGAAGCGGTGCCTGAATCTTCTGAATTTCTGCAGAATGTGGTTTACAATCACCTTGAACAAGTGAGTGTGTGTCCTCTTTCAAGTGGAGGAGTTACTGCCGTTTTCCTGGAACTTACTCATCACTAGTCCATCTGATTTTTCTGTGCTAGGATTCAGTATGGCCTGCTAATAACTCTGCAGTCAGATCTAGAAACCCTGATGAAGAGGATTATTTATTTTCTTTCTTTATATGATAGTATTTTACTTTCAAATTTCTGAGTTTTCAGTTCTTGGAGGAATTTTTTCGGGGGTTGGAGAAACAACTTTGCTCTTACCATCTTTGTGACCTGTTGCTATATGCGTCTCACCTGTCTTCTGTCACTTGTGAGGCGGTTCTATTTTTGACCCTGTCCGGGTTGTTCATATTTTAAAACATAAAATCTGTAAAAGTACAGTCCCTTTTACTCCGAAGACATTCCACAAATACTCCTTTAATCTGGGTATGGTTTTAAGAAGACACAATAATTAGAATATATACTTGCAGGTTGCCAGTGCAAAATCCCCAAATTAATAGTCAAGCTCAACATCTAAAATCTTTCTAATCTACCATGGATTTGTATGGATAAGTGAAGTAGTTTGCTAAGAACTCAATCCTCCCAAGCTGATGCTCTGCCAGATGGTGGAGCCGAGGGACGAGGGTGTGTCCTGCCCTTCCTGAGCTGACAGTTTCATGGCAAAGACCTTCACCAGGTGAAGAAATTGAAGTTTCTTCTAAGAACAGTGGGTCTGAAATGAGTCCAAAAGAGTGGGAGAGACACAATCACATTTGTCTCAAGTAGGGGAGAGTGGCTGTGGGGCCACTTGGGAGACTCATGAGTCCAGGTGGGCAGTGTTGTTGGCTTCCACTTGAGCGGTGGGACGGTCAGTGGGTAAAAGCGAACAGATTGAAGGCATGTTTAGATGGTAAAGAGGAAAGGATCAATGATTTCTGTGAAGGTAGCATGGAGTAAGGCCCAGGTTTCTGGGTGGATTAATGAGTTAAATAATGGTCCTGCTGTGTTCTGAGGAGGGAAAGCAGCAGAGGGAGTTCTGGGGGAAAACTGATGAGTTCAGCTGTGGGTAAAGTGAAAGGCTGTTAGATGTGTGGTCTGGGAGCTCTGGTGAGAGCCAGTAGTGAGTAGGGGGCGGGGAGAGAGACTTTCAAATCATTTTGTCTTGTGAAAATACATACAAGAATGAGTAATGACACAACCCCTGTATATTCTGGATTTAAAACCCAGTAACATTTTGCTATATTGACTGCAGGGGTTCTTAATTTTTTAATAGAAATAAAATAAATAGAAACAAAATAGTGGAGTTAATGAATATCTTAGAGTTGATGTGTGTCCTTGTATGTATTTTCATACCTCATCTGTTTATAACCATAATCTACAAAAAGTTAACTTGCTTAGCATTAGAGTTAAACAGAGGGACGTGACACACTCTGTTGGTGGTTGAAGGTGATTTCTTGGGCAAATTATGTAGCCTCTCTGTGCCTTAGTTGCATCTTCTGTGACTGCCCCCGTGCCCTCATCACAGCTGATTTCCTAGACTAGATGTTGGGAGGGAGGCTGCTGAAGGGAGTAAGAGGTGGCAACTGCTAGGGTCACTGAAGAGAGAGACAAAAACAGATTAAAGCCGAGAAACTGAGTGCTAATACCCTCAAAGGAGAAAGAATCCCTTAGTTTTTTGAGCCACTTAGCCTAAGAGAAAGAAAATCATGTGGATCCAAAGCTCCTGAGCATATGAGTATTGTGGGTGGGAGGGTTTCATCAGAAAAGGGTTGAGAAAAGGCCTTTTGGTTTCCCTTTACGTTTCCAGTAAGGATGAGGTGCAGAAGAAAAACCACCCGTTTCACAGTTGAAGGTGCTGTTTTGTGCGAAACTGACCGAAGGTTGGAAACCATTCATCAGTGGTGCTGGCAAAAGAAGAGACTTCTGGATTGGGTGGGGCACTTGCTGTGACTTCCAGGTGACCTGCTGGCTGGGGGCTGTGAGGCGGGCAGTAGGTTTGCAGTGTGACCTGGGTATAATCCCTGGCATTGAGGCTGCTGATCTGACTAGCAGAGCTGGGCAGACACCGTCCTAACGGGGCTGCTCGGGATGAGGCCTGGGACACCTGCCATGCTGAGGGCGAGAGGAGAGCTCCCCTGAGGTTGTGTCCCTGTGAAGATTAGAAACGTCCTCCTGCAGGGGAGGAAGAGCCTCTGAGCAGCGGGCCGGATGCACAGGCAAGACCAGCCTGAGCACGGAGATTTCAGGAAGCCGGAATTCATACAGGCCCGAACAGCCTTGTTCCTGAGAAACTGGAGGGAAAAGATGCTGCAAATGCAGGCTAAGTTCAGACACTATTGTGTGTCATGAGTGATAGGAAAAGACTGTTCAGGCAGCCACGAGAGAACCCTGTGGTTGTCCCAGTTGGGCGTCACACAGGAGGGAGGAGCAGAGTTATATACTTTGCCACTTATTAGCTGTGTGACTTTGAGCAATATCACCCCACTTCTCTCTATATATATCTACATCTGTAAAGAGACACAGTGACAAGCTCGTGTCATCAGAATGCTTTGTTTAGCTCTGATCCCCTTTGTCCAGTCCTGTCAGTGCTGCCCTGCAAGGTTCTGCAGCGGCTGCTCTTGCCCTGTGATGGGAGGGCATAAAAGGGCATTGTAGCACCCGAGGGCAGAAAGGGGTTGCTTTAAAAGCAGACATGTAGCCTCCTGCAGCTGCAGACCTGCAGGCAGTTTGGTTCATGGTCGTGGAGAGGACTTTGGAGGCCTTAGCGTCGTCTTGAGACTTGTTTTCCCTTGGGGACCTGATTTGCCTTTGCAGATTAATGTTGAAGATTTGGGCTTCTGGCAAAGCTGTTTTCAGAGATGGGTATATACGTAAAATATCATATAAAATAAAATGATTTATTTAACGTGTGCGACTTTGCAGCTGTTGGGAAGAGCTGTGTTGGCCTGGTCTCCACGGTGGACACCAAGGGTCAGCAGAGCGTGCGGGAGGGAAGGCAGCCTGCAGTGCTTCTGCGGGGGGTTCTCCCCAGCATGGTGCTCTGCTGAGTTGACTCTTCTCTGAGTTTGGTTGCCAGAGGAGCAGACAGCAAAGTAATGAGTTCTGGAGGGATTGTATAATGACAGGAAGAAATAGGAACCTGGAGATTTTCTGGACTAAAACACACTTTTGGTTCCTGATTCAGTGTGTTCCATTACAGAATTGATGAGTTGTGTCTATTCTGGGACTTCATTGAAATAAACGTTCACCCTAAATGTTAAGGGATTTGGTTTATTTGGCTGGAGGACTCGAGCCGGGATGACAGCCTCTCAGATCACTCTGAGGGACTGCTCCCAAGAGGTAGGGGAGGAGCTAGGATAAATAGAATCTTTACAACAAAGATCAGGTAATTGGAACAATAAAATATTGCTTGTTATCTAAAGAAAACCAGATATCTCAAGTTCAAGTATTTACTGCTTTTCTATGTATGGTGGGAAGCAAACATTTGGGTCATTGAATTCATTCCTTTGGCAAGCCCCTGGCTATCTAGGGCCAGTATCCTGTCCTTTCTTACTCTGAGTCTGCTCAGAGGGCACCACTGTGAGTGGCTGAGAGGCCGGGCTGTAGGCATGTACTCGCTGGGGTTTGGCAGCAGCCGCTGATGACTCGGATTCAGCATTCTTTGTTTACTGTCATGGTTGCAGTATTTTCATGCACATTGTAGTATTTTCATTCACAGTGTTCCCCCTTGGTCCTAAATTCGACCAATATTTTGAGAGAAATTTCATGACCAATTTTGTCCCACATTGCTAGGATGGCTCATTCCTAGTTCAGGTGAAGAATCTTCTGAGTTGCCATTCAAGGTGTTAGTTTTTTTTATCAGGCCCTGTTGATACTAAAAGTTCTCTGGATCACCTGTCTTACTACTCTATTATGATCCAGGAAGTGTTTAACCTTCTTTGCTCATTCCCATACCTAGAATCACACTATTATATTTATTTTATTCAGGGTTATAAATTTTATCTGTTTCTTCAAGATGTTTAGCCATCATCAATCTTGTGGGCCTAGTTACACATTGGGAAATGTAATAGACAACAATTTTATAAAATAGACAGGATATAAGTAATACAGCTAGTAACGTTAATAAAGTCACGAGTAAGAATTTAATAGTCGAGAAGTTGTATTTTTGGGTTAAAATTTTGCTTGTGTTTCTGAGTTTGATCCTATGAGAAAGTTCATATTTATGGTCAGGGTCAGAGCAGGTATTAATTGGCCAGTTGAAATCTCCCACCTTGTAAGATCAACAGTGGCCTAAACAGAACTATAATTTCTTTTTAGAATAATGTTTCTGAGGGCTACCTAGTTAGAGCCTTGGAGTAGGGAAACCCACCAAGGTAACACAGAAGTACTAGACATAGGTAATTTATCATAAACTTAACAATTGGAGTAGTTCATAATCAAAGGTTGGAGAAATTATCAAAGTAATTGGTATACAGTCCTGGTCCGGTGTCTTGGGTCAGCAGTCTAGCTCAGATGTCGTCTTCTTCTCATCCTGGTATGGAAGCTTTTTCTCCATTTGGGCATTGTTTTAAGGTGAGCAGCGCTCTATAAGCCAGTGCACTGCAGGGGCTGTTTCAGATAGGAAATGAATCCGAGACTCCGTTTCCTTCAGCTTTGGTGTGTATGGTCTAGTTAAGAGTATCTGAAAAAGGGTCTTTCCATTCAGGTTGGAGACAGTTCTTTAAGTCATGCCTGTTGCAGTATGTATAATCCCCTGGCTGCAGGTCATGGGGCATTGGAATTTTACCCAAGGATAGATTACTGAGCTTCAGAATCAAACCTAGAGTATTCTTTTCATAATTCAATTAAACTGTACAGCAGTGTGACATAACAGCAAGGAATGATCTGGGAAGTGTCTTAGTAAATATGGACCTCAATTAACAAAACTAGAATTTAATATCCACTAAAATATAATTTTTTTCTCTCTAAAGTTACCCTCAGTTTTCTCAAATATAGCCAAATCAAGATTAATTTCTTTACAAATTAAATCTGATTATTTGATCATATAGGCTTTTTAAATTGACTGTGTTGGAAGTTTTAATACGGAGTCTCAGGGTAGAATGTTAATAAGGTTTTCTAAGGCCAAGAAAGCCACGTCAAGGCTTTTCATGGATTTTTGCCTTACAGATTTAGGTAAATTCTTTTCTCTTTAAAATCCTTAAAATACCTTTATACTCCTATATCTCTTAGGAGATGATCTCCCTAATTTGTCTGATAGAGCCACTGGGGACCTAAGTATTTTTAGTCTTTTGAGGGATCAGATAGAGAGAAAAGATAACTGTTCCAAGTCTGTATACATAGTTATAATTTATCAAATTGCTGTGAACCATAACTAGCTTAAGGAGAAGAGATTCTTTATGTCTGGGAAACAGGTTAAAAGGCAGTAGTATTTCAAACAATATCAAAAATTATAACCATATTCAGCTGGTTAATCAGTCCCATGTAACTAATTCTTTTAATGAGAGTTTTCATTAGAACTTTAAAATGTCTTACCCAGTTTAGTTCAGTGCTGTAGTTTGAAATTTATTAGAAATCAGTAAATCTCCTTGAAGAGAAAGCATTTTGCAAAACCATCAGAAGAAAACAATTAACTGTCTATAAATGACAAAAGATTTAAAAGCATGGTTAAACACCGTTACACTATAATCAATAAAGAAACCTGTTCACTATACCCATAATTATCACTGGTAACATTTCAGATATACCAGAATTTTAGGGAGTCCATATAATTTCTACAATACCTATATTAATAATATTTCTCATTCAATATAACCTTAGAAGTTTTATGATTCATTTGACAATTCCATGTTATTTAAAATGCCAAATGAAACTTTATAGTTAAAAATCTCTCTTTGGGATGTTTCAGGGGCCTTCTGTAGCATCCCAAACTTAACTGGAGATTAAAAGAATTTTAATTAATTAAATTAATTTTTATTTAATTAATTAGAATTTTATATTTGGGGAGCTTTTTGAAAGATTTCAGAACACTTGATCAGATAAACATATAGATCACTGTAATGTAGTACTAATTCATTAACAAGAAAATATGTCAAATGTAAAGGCAGAACAGATCAGCTAAGTGGTATAAGAAGTTTTACAATCTGTTACTGAAGGTGGATTAATATTTTAAGAAAATTTTTTCCTCTTAACAGAGAGAAAACCAAATCTAATCTTGTTCCAGCTAACTTCTAAGATTCATTTACGTTGCCCAATTTGATTCTAAACTTAGCCAATTCTGACCACGTACAAAACTTTCCTCAGGGTTCCTTTTCCACAAGCCTTCCACAGCTTTCTATACTTATATTAGTGTGTCCCTTATTTTGTCTTCCATTCAGAGGTAACCAGCTTCAGGAGAAAGTCACTATTTTTCATTAACAAAGTATTATTCCATTCTTACATCTTCCTTTACGCATTTATATTACTTTCCTAGGATACTGAGATCATTCCCTTACTAATAGAGACTATTTCTGTGTGACACCAACCATTTATTAATATTTCTAAACACCTTTAGTTTCACTGTAAGAGGAAGTTAAATGTTAAGTAATTCATATTTCAATCTTATTTTATCTGAAAATGGCATAGATATTTAATAAAATCTTGTCATTTAACTTAATTTAGCACAACTCTAGAATTTAAAGATATCAAACATTTAGAGATTATTTTAAGCATACATTTTAAAAATATATTTTAAATATTTACCCAAAGCTCTCATCTCATTTGCATTTAATTTACTTAAAATTTTACCACAGCACATTACTCTTATTTTTTTTTTGACAAATCTGCAACAGATATAACAGGATCTTATTTGACTTTCATTAAACCTAGGTACAGTAAAGGTATTATAGTTAAGATGGATGATTTTAAAGATGTCTACATTTATTAGAACATACTTAAACTAAACAATATCAAATATTACCTTAATATTGAATATTTTCCAATTCACATGACACTGAAAGTCAATTTGTTAAGTTTTTATTTTAAAAATACTTAATTTTTAAGCTCTTATATTTTTACATCAATTAAGCAGAGCTCTTTGACTTCGAAATTTTTTTTTTTTAGCAGTAGAAATATCTCACTTCTATAATCTGTATGCAGGCTTATAAACAGACAAAAGCTAGAGATCTCATAGCTTCACTTTAAAACTTACTTATATTTATAATAATAGTTGGAGTAAGCTGAATTTGCTTGCTCAAATCACTAAGGCTTACTATTTATGAAACAGATAATTAAGATTTCCTCACAAAGTCTGAAGGACCCGTCAGAGTTCTGAGTTCTAAAATGCCAAAAATTTCATGGCCTCAAGTTTTATTTCGTTGAGCTAATTAGGCTCAGTCCTAGGTCACTGTTTGTTGTATTTATATTTCTGATCTGCAAGACAAAGACACTCTCTTCCAGGTCCCCAGATAAATGCTCTGTCACCCAGACCCAATTTTATCTCCTTAATTGGCATTTTTGTATCAGTGAGAAGAGCTGTAAACAAAGAATTCCATGTTTTAAAACTAAGGTTTTCTTTATTTTGTCTTCCAAAGCTTGCATAAGACATTTATTAAGGTCTCTTTTCCTTGAGTTATAAGTTAAACCCAGGGTAAACCTATATTTTTTTTTTTAGCTACTCAAATTACTTTTTAGATTTACGTTATATTGGACGTCTCAAGTAACTATATTGGTTTCCTTTAATTTGTTCAATTAATATTTTCAGAGGGATAGACATGTGCCCAGCCTTATAATACCAAGAAGGGGAAGCGTTTTTCCACTGAAACATATCTATCCCACAACATAAGCAAAAGGTTTATATAAAGACCATCTAAATATACCAATTTCACAAACTTTTATCTCAATTTTATTAAATCTTATACCTTTAATTTTTATATTTATTAAGTTTAATCAATAATTCTTATTTCTAGAAGGAGTGACAGAAACCTTTTTTTTGTGGGTGTACATTGTATATAATTTTATAGAAGTCTCTAGGATGCCCAAGTTTCAGCCAAAGAGCTTAGGCCCTTCTCGATTTTTAATTTCATTAATTGGTCTGTTGTCCCAATCCTTGATCAAGTATTTCAGTCTACATATAAATATATTTTAAACTGTGGTAAATAAAACGGACTTGTTTGAACTTTAATGTTGGGGGGGAGTAGGTGAACTCTTTGGCCCTTTTTTTTTAACTTTACGTAGTGTAGTATCAAAACCCTGTATGTAAATCCAAAAATGTCCATTTTATTGATCTCATTCAAAATAACCATATAAAAATATTTATCCTTTTGGGATAAGCCACTTATCTGTTTTTTTGACATTTTTACAATCCTTTTTCCAGTTATTCAACCTAATTAACATTAATTATACTAAGTTTTTATTAGCATCTCTAGAAACATTTATCAGAAAGGAAAAACAAAAATGTAGCTTTTCAAACCAGTTATATTTTTATATCTGAGTTCTTAGGTTAACCATTAGATATATTTTTCTGCATTTAAACTTTATTTTAATAGGTACCAATAAAACAGCCGTTTATAATGAGATCTCTTTAAACTTTCACCAATTAAAAAGTTTTTCCAAATTAAAAAATCCATCATATGGCCATCAATTTATATATATATAAATAAATATATATATACATATATATATATATATATATATATATATATATATATATATATATATATATATAGTGATTTTAAACCAATAAGATGAAGAGGCCCTTCCACATGAGAGTCGGGGTGTTGCCTAAATAAAATTCAAAGGTTTACTCTCCAAAAGCTTAAAGCCTTCGTGGTCCAGGCTGATGCAACAAAGTTTAAGATGGCAAAATATCTGAAAATTGGTACAATCAAAGAATTGCTTAGAATCCCAATTTATTTGCGTGGCCACCGTATGTACACAATACTTGAACTTTTGTATGGCAGAGTCCAAGGTTTCCTTTAAAAACTAAACTAAACATATATATACTTACATGCACACACTTAAAACATCCAGAGAAAGATAAAACGTTTACATTTCAAGGACACAGGAAGAGAAATCCAAGTTCCCACTAAAGGGGATTTTGTTTTTATAAGTTCAGAATGCCAAAAAATGTTTTTATCAGGCCTGGTTATTTCCAGAGTGAGTTTTTTTTTTTTTATTCCCGATTAATGTTGTAAGTTTTGTATGTACATAAATCTGGCTGGGGTTTTACTTGGAGACTGGCAATCTGTCATTTCTTTTTCTTTTCTTTTCTGTTCTTTATTTTTTTTTTGAAAGTTCTATTCCCCATTGTAAGGTCGGGTTCTCAGAATAAATTTGCTAGTAAGATTTCCCACAGGGACAACTCTGTGGCATGAAGTCTTTGTGTCTACCACTCCTGGAAGATTCCCTGTCACCCGAGAATGCTGTTACCAGCCAGGAGGATGGTCCAAAATTTGGAGTTGAAAGTTTCCTCATAAGAGTTTTACTTTTATCCTGAAAAATTCAATGGAGGTAACCAAATTGAGGAAAACATTAGACCAGCCTCTTACCTAACCACTCAGTCCTGAACCCAGTGTCTTTCAACTTGGACCCACTCGGGATGTCTCCACTGGGTGGGTAATTCACCTCAGTTTCTTTCAACTGGAGGGCCACGTACCTGGATACACCGCCAGATAAAACTTAGGATCATCAACCAATATGTGAGATCTGAGAACCAGGAGAGACTCAGCCAAATTCATCTGGACCCCCCGAGGAGGCGGATGAGCACAAAGGGCCACTGCTGGTACCAAGGCTCTGGTTACTTGGAGAGTTCAGGTGGAGAGAAATCTGCTGTGGTGCTTCATGGTGTCCAAAACTGTTGACTGAAATAAACGTGCAGCCTAAAAGTTAAGAGTTATGTTTCATTTGGCGGGAGGACTCGAGCCAGGATGACCGTCTCTCAGAACTCTCTGAGGGACTGCTCCCAAGAGGTTGAGGAAGAGCTAGGATATATAGGAGCTTTACAACAAAGACCAGGTTGTTGGAACAATAAAAGATTACTTGTTATCTAAAGAAAGCCAGGTATCTCAAGTTCAAGAATTTAGTGATTTTGTATGAATGGGAGGAAGCAAATATTAGGACTCACTGAATTCATTTTTTAGACAAGCACCTAGCTATCTCGGGCCAGTAGCCCGTCCTTTCTTATTCTGAGTCTGCTCAGAGGGCACCATTGTGAGTTGCTGCAGTGGCTGGGCTGCAAGCCTGTCCTCGCCGGGGAGTGGCGGAAGCCTTTAATGACTTGGTATCAGTATTCTTTGTTTACTGACATGGTTGCAGTATTCTCATTCACATTGTAGTATTTTCGTTCACAGACCGAATATGGATAATCTGCAAACTTGGAAAGCAACCGAGATGGAATTACTGCAGATACCTTCTGCTTTAATAAGCCGTGTGCAAACATAAACACGGAGGAAGCATACACTTGGATTTGGAGGTGTAGGAAAGGGATCCTGCACATTGCAGGAGAACGCAATGCAGAATTCCTTAAGTCCAACTTTCTTTACTGTAGTGGTTTCTGAGAACAGTTTATGGTAATTAAACAACATTGACAAACGGTGGCACACATTGCTTTTAAGAGATGGCCGGCTGCAAACTTTTATATTGGACAGGTGGAATTCATAGGCAAGTGGTCAGGTGGATGGGAGAGAGATGGAGCCAAGGCCTGGGCCCAGATTCCGGTTTAAATTGCCATTTCTTCACCATAGGGCCTTGGAATAGAATGCATACTCTCAACCTGTTGGTGAATCTGTGAAATGGGCATGATAATATTCATTTCTTCCTGGGATTGTTGTAAGATCTAAAGAGTATTATAGCACACATGAAGCATTTAACACCCTGGCACTTAGCAGTGTTCACTGTGTGGGGCCGCCCCGCTTAGCGTGCGTCAGAGCTGTAAAGGCAGCATTTGTCTGTTGAGGATGCACTTGTAGCCCCTTGGCTAGGTTGTGAATCTGTTGATTTCCTTTAATACTTGTAACTCTGTGTGACATGGGCAGTTATTTTCATGGACAGATGAGGAATCTCAGGGTAAAGAAGACTGTGTAATTTGCCCAAGGTCAGACCATAATTTTGGGTGCAGGGGCCTCAGTTCAGCATGGGCCCCTGGGCCTTCTGCTCTCTCCGTTCAGCACCAGAGCCAGATATGGAGTTGGCTGTTTCCCTGCCCAGAATATCCGGCAGGACCCAAGACACACCTGGCCCTGTGCTGCTTGAGCAAAAACTCCGGAGGAGAGGGAGTTACAAAAGTGATAAACATAAAAACAGACGACAGCAAACTGTGATCAGCTCTGAGAAGGAAAGGAACACGTCTCGCCGTGCAGAGCTGGGAGCTTTCCCGTCTGGGCTGCTCTGGGGGTGTTCATCTCAGCTAAACAAGTTCTGCTGTTGCAGCAAGGCAGGAAGGCAGGGCGCATGTGGGCAGGTAGACAGGGCCTCATTGATCGTACTCATTCCCCATTAAGCGGCAGCTTTCACGGGCACTTACCTAGTAAACATTGGCCATAATCTTCACGCAATTTGCTTGGTAGTTTTATTGACCCCAGCTTTGAGATGAGGTCATTGAAGCTGGGGAGTTTGTTGCATGCCCGTGATTACCTTGCAAATACCCCCACTGGTCTTTCAACCTAGACTGGTGTGGCTGTCATGCCCCATCCCTGTGAATGGCATCGTGTAGCTTCTCCCAAGTGGCCCAAATGACTGACATTGATATGCTTAATTCGTAGGAAATGGTATGTGGCAATAAGAGAAAAAGATAGTAAGAAATTGTTTGGAAAACAAGAAAAAAACCTATTCTTCCCCAGCTGGGGGAGCGTAACCTGTATCACCCACCCTAATCACTGCCTGTCACCTCCTCCCTGAGGATTCTGTGTTCAGAAGCCACTCTGAGCCTTGGGAGAACATTTTTCCTCATGACACTTTTGACTAGGACCCGCGACATCTCTGTCCCTGGTTAACACTCTCTTCAAAGCCGTTTAAATTTTTTGCAGGTTCCTCCACTCTGATGTAAGAATACCCTGTATAACTTCTTGATGCAGCTCCTTAATGAAGATCTTGTGATGGAAACCTAGCCAAAACTGGGATGTATGCACATAGTGACTGCAACTTCAGCACATTGTGAGTTCATAATCAGAGGGGTGGGTGACTCAGGAAAGGCTTTTTTAAGGTAACAAGGGGAAAGTGAAAGGACGCTTGCTGTGTGAGAAAGAAACATCTCGGTCACAGCCAGCAAGACACCTGTGTTCATGATGGGGTGTGGCGAGTGCAGAGTTCTCACAAAGAAAGAAGTGATGTGATGGGAGGGAGGACAGTTGGGTAATTTATTGGGGAGGAAAAAAGTGGGCTGAACATTTCCTGGTTGAACAAGAGGATTGTGACATGACGTGCTTGTATTTTGGAGAGAAGGGTTTTGTGGGGACAGGCCTAGGAGTACGCTGTATGGCTGGGGAGTCAGCACAACAGAGAAACACAGAGAACCGGGCAGACCCCAAGGCCCAAGCTGGGGGAGAGGCTGCCCGCAAATTGGAACCCTGGAAGCTGGTTCTGTCCCTTAGCTGGGGCCTCAGACGTCACTTCACAGCCCAGTCCTGTTGATACAAGAATAAAAAACGTTGGGCATGAGAAGGGCTGTGTCCCAGGCTTTCGTTGAGCCCCTGGGATGTGCCCCACCAGATTTTGTTCTTTGACTTCATGCAGTAAAGAATTCAAGAGCAAGCCAGTGTTGAGTAAAGGTATATATATTCAGACAGATACATTGAAATGCAAGAGAAACGTCACGAGGTGTGGGGGTTTCATGCACAGATTAGAAGTAGGTACACACCCCACAGACAGAAGGTCTGTCTTCTCCAAAGAGGGACAGAGAGTGGTGACCGCGAGGTGGCGCTGTGTTGCTTGTTTTCTTGGGCTTGGTGGTTTCATATGCTAATAAGTAGAAGGACCAGCCTTAGGGCAAGGGGCTAGGATTCCCAGGGAGTTGGCCATTTCCCACCCTTTGACCTTTTGTGGCTATCATTGGGACTGCCATGGTGCCTGGGGCATGTTATTCACCAGGTTACTATTACAATGGATGTTTACTGAAGCTCAAGATCTGCTAGAAGTTAAATCTCTTCATCCTGAGCCTCAAGGCCTATTGGGGGTTGAATCCTTCACCATTTTGATGTCAATTGCTGCGGCCTTCCTTGAATGGCTGTGCTCTTCCCCCTTCCATCCTGTATCACTGTGATGACACAAAGACAGCAAAGGCCGGGCCCTAACCGTGCTCCTGCATTTAACGGCAGGAGGTGTGGTGTGGGCTTATGATGACTCTGAGTGGTGAGAAGGATGTTTCAGATTTTCCCACGTGAGACATGGCGACTTACCAGCAGCCTCCCCAGATTTATCTCACAGGCATTATCGCTTGTGTTGTTATGGAAACAAAAGGCCAGCCAAGAAATAAGAATCACACAGAGGGTTGGAGTACTGAGATTTATTACGCTGGCGGGCTCAGAGGGGTTTCTTTTCCAAAGCTCTGAGCACCTCCAAGACGTGCACATGAGGTTTTATAGGGTTAATTACAAGTATGGGGCTAATACCCAATAAGGCTCAAACAACAAAAAGCAAGGAATCAGTACACTGAAGCTTATCAATTTGGAACAGATCACGTTACTGACAACTGTTGACCTTGGATTTTCGGGTTAGCTTATTAGCCCAGTAAACTGACACTAAACTTCAGATTTACCAGGTAGCCCAGCAAAACTTAGATCAGGAAACCGAAACTTATCACACTTTGATTTGTGACTTAGCTTTTTAGGCCAGCTGTGGTTTTCCTTCAGTGTCACTTATCTTTTGAATTTTTCTTTTTTTCTTTTTTTTAATATTTAATCCAAATTTAATATCAGGGTTCTTTGGGAAAGAAATTTCTCTTTTTCTTTTCTTTGGTGATCTTTTAGGGGGGCAGTTAATTAGATGTATTTACCTGTTAGTGGAAGCCCTGGGGCTTCAACCCAGGACCCCGTGCACGCTAAGCACACGCTCTACCACCCGCCCCATCATCTTTTCTTTTTGGTTTCGCTGCCAAGAATCCTACAGCTGAATTTCTAGTCAGCCTTAACCCCTTCCCTGACTTCATGGAATCCATTTTTATGAGTTTACTTCCCCCTGGTTTCATTTAAGTATTGAATCTCCATTTTCTCTTCACTCTCCGTTTTGCCTTTTGTTGTTATGGTTGTTAAGCTGTGTTTAACAGAATTGTTTAAATTCTCTTTTAGCAAGAGGCTGAATGTAAATAAATATGTAAGCAAACAGCACAATTAAATGCTTTTATACATTCTGAGCTGTTTAGTAGTAACTTAAAAACCGAATTGAATATTAAAGTGATAGCATTTTAAAAATATTTTTTAATTTTTCATAAAAATATAGCTGATTTAAAATATGATATTAGTTTCAGGTGTACAATAGATGCTCCATTTATAGTTACTGTAAAACATTGTCTGTATTCCCTGTGTTGTAAGATACATCCCTCTAGCGTGTTTACATTACATGTTGCAGTTTGTATAAGAAAGTTGGGTAACGCAGAGTCTGGAACGTGGCTGTGTATGACTCAGGTTCACGCTCACCCTGCCTGTCAGAGCTCAGGCCTTCACTCCTTTCTGCAGGGGAGCGAGTGGAGGCAGCTCTCATCAGCGCTGTCACCACCCTCTGAGTGGCAGTGACAGCAGTGACTGTGTGTGGACGTGCAAATTGTTTTTCCAAGAGCTTTATATGCGTTTCTGCATTTAATAATTAAAGCCCTCCTGTGAGGAAGCGTTTTAAGTTTTTAATGCATAATACATTTTATTTTGATATTGATAGATTTCAAACCTCTGGAAAATTTACAGGAGTAGTACAATAAACGCTTAGATACAGTTCACTTTAAAGGGCACTATTTGGCTTTCTGTGTCTGGCTTATTTTAGCATAAAGTTTCAAGGTTCATCCATAATTGTAGCCTGAATCAGTACTTTATTCTTTTTGCTTGATAATATCCTTTTCCTTTTTTTTTCGTTTTTGGTCTATTTAAAAATATTTTCATTGAAGTCTTGTTAGTTTATAATTTTGTGTTAGTTTCTTGTGTACAGCACAACACTTCAGCTAAATAGGAACCTACCTGTATTCATTTTCATCCTCTTTTTAAACATAAGTTACTATAAGATATTAAATATATTCTCCTGTGCTATACAGTATAAACTTGCTGTTTATTCTTTACATACTCAGTATCTGCAAATCTTGAACTCCCAGTTTATTCCTTCCCACACCCTCTCCCCACTGGTAACCATAGTTTGGTTTCTATGTCTCTGTGTCTGTTTCTGTTCTGTAGATAAGTTTATTTTTTTGTTTCTTTCTTTTTTTTTTTTTAGATTCCACATGTGAGCAATCTCATATGGTATTTTCCTTTCTCTTTCTGGCTTACTTCACTTAGAATGACATTCTCCAGGTCCATTGATGTTGCTGCCAATGTCATTATTTTATTATTATTTTATGGCTGAATAGTAGTCTATTGGACAAATATGCTACAACCTCTTTATCCAGTCATCTCTCAGTGGACATTTCGGTTGCTTCCATGTCTTGATATTATAAATAGTGCTGCTGTGTACATTGGGGTGTAGGTGTCTTTTTCAATTAGGGTTCCTTCTGGATATATGCCAAGGAGTGGGATTGCTGGGTCATCTGGGAGGTCAATTTTATGTCTTTAGAGGAACATCTATACACTTTTCCACAATGGCTCCACCAAACTGTAT